>NC_087182.1:14544880-14562380 GCF_035594125.1 Scylla paramamosain
AAAGTTTTGAGTGATGAGTGAAGTGGAAAGACAAGCGAAGGAGAGGATAACTTTCCCACAAAAACTTATTGACAAGACCAGGAGTGGGAGTCGCTGGTGTGAAGTTTACAGATGGAAGAAAAATTACTTAAGTGCGTCACGAGGGAAAGAAAAAAAGTGTGTGAGAGAGAGAAAGAGGGAAAGAAGCTGTAAGACAAAGAAGTGGACGGAAAAATTGCAAATCTGACTTAAATGTGTTACGGAGGAAAGAGAACAAGAGACAAAATTTGAGGGGAAAAAATGAGTATGAATTAAATGTATCTTAAATGAGAGAGAGAGAGAGAGAGAGAGAGAGAGAGAGAGAGAGAGAGAGAGAGAGAGAGAGAGAGAGAGAGAGAGAGAGAGAGAGAGAGAGAGAGAGAGAGAGAGAGAGAGAGAGAGAGAGAGAGAGAGAGAGAGAGAGCGGAAAAAGCAAATTAGGAATCTTGAAGCTATTAAGAATGAGGTGCGTGGGAGCTAAAACAAATAAAACAAAAAATAAGAGAAAAAAATCGAATCTGAATGAATTTTGTCTGGAAAAGAAAGGAAAAGTAAGGAGAGAAAAGTACCTAGCTGGCTAAACTAAGGAAATAACTAACAAAACAACTACAAAATTAACAAAACTAAATAAACTAAGAAACGAACGATGAAAATAAGTAACTGACTAATCAAGAAAGTAGTAATTAAACTGAATGATTTACTAATTAACTAACAAACTAACCGATTAACCACGTGAATAACTAAACCAAAGAAAAAAATCAACAAGTAAATAATTAATAAGATAACCAACAAACAAAACAACTAACAAAGAAAGCAACAAAACGAACTAACCCTTATTTGATCAACAAGCCAACTAACGAACC
The DNA here is from genome assembly GCF_035594125.1 of Scylla paramamosain. Taxonomy (NCBI): domain Eukaryota; kingdom Metazoa; phylum Arthropoda; class Malacostraca; order Decapoda; family Portunidae; genus Scylla; species Scylla paramamosain. The sequence continues at coordinate 14,545,762 of NC_087182.1, forward strand.
AAATAAACATCCACCAAGCTAACTTTTTTTTATTCTTATTTATTTTCTATATAGGAAAAGCACAGGCCAAGGACAACAAAATAAAAAAAAGGACAACAATAAAAAAAAAGGAAAAAAATAACAAGGCCTACTGAAGTGCCGGTCCCCAAACACAAAAGCACTCGTCAAAAATTAAAGGATAAGTGTCTTAAAACCTCCCTCCTGAAAGAGCTGAAGTCATAGGAAGGAGGAAATACAGAAGCAGGCCGGGAGTTCCACAGTTCCAGAGTAATACATCCACCCAAACACCACCAAACCAAACCGCACATGTCCTCACCTGGTCTTGAAGCCGGTGCACTCATCAAAGCCCCGGTAGAAGAGCGGGTGGGCGTAGGCGTCGCGGATGTTGAGGAGGGCGCCCGTAGATGCCACGTGACCAGCAATGCCCTGAGTGGCCGGCAGCCGCACCTCACCTGCACTCTGGTGGGTGGGTAGACAGGTGGGGGGGTCACGTTCTGGTCATCTCTCTCTCTCTCTCTCTCTCTCTCTCTCTCTCTCTCTCTCTCTCTCTCTCTCTCTCTCTCTTAGTTCCTAATTTCCTCTCTCACTCATGTCTTGTATGTTGCTCTTCTTTCTAGTTATTATTCTCTCTCTCTCTCTCTCTCTCTCTCTCTCTCTCTCTCTCTCTCTCTCTCTCTCTCTCTCTCTCTCTATTTCCTATAATTCTTCTTTCTTTCATAATACTTCTATTCCCTCCCCCTTCCCTCTTTACGTAACAGTGCTCCTCCTCTTCCTCTTTCTCCTCCTTCTCTATCATCTGTGTCTTTCCCTACGTCTCTCCCTTCCTCTCTTCTTTCACTCGGGTATATAGTTATCAAGTTCTTCCCTTCTTTCTTCTTTATTCTCCATCTTTCTCTTCTCTTCTTTTTTTCGTAATCTTCCTTGTTTCCATCTTTTCCTTCCCTGCTAATCTTCCTTAACGTTTTTCTTTCCTTCGCGGCCTCCTTCTCCTGTCTTCTTTTTTTCCTTCACTCATCATTAACTCCTGCTCATCATCTTGTTAGAAAGTTAGTGGAATCTCTCTCTCTCTCTCTCTCTCTCTCTCTCTCTCTCTCTCTCTCTCTCTCTCTCTCTCTCTCTCTCTCTCTCTCTCTCTCTCTCTCTCTCTCTCTCTCTCTCTCTCTCTGTGGTTTTCTGCTCTTTCTCCCTCTCCTCTTTCTTCTCTCATTACATTTTTTTTATAATTTCTTCCTTTACTTTTTTTCTATTTAATTTTTCCTTTCAACCTTCCTTCTCTCTCTCTCTCTCTCTCTCTCTCTCTCTCTCTCTCTCTCTCTCTCTCTCTCTCTCTCTCTCTCTCTCTCTCTCTCTCTCTCACTGTTGTATCATCACCAGCACACCAAAATAGCCCTTCATACCAATCACTTTCACTTTTCCCATCCCAGCAACGATCAGTCACTCATTTCACTCTTTGACCTCCCTCCGTTCCTTCGCCCTTATGGAGTCCAAGAGGAGCCGGGCGCTACGTAACACACTGAAGGTCATTTAGGCAAGCACCGTCAAATCCTTCTAATAGTAAAGTAGCAGAAGGATTTAACTCTAAGTAATCCTTTACATGTGTTTCAAACGCTATTCAATTCTCCCTTAGTGGTTATTATAAAGGATTTGCTCCGTTTAATACAGTAATGATTGGATCCCCTTAGTGAGCTGTAATAATTAGGTATATACATTCAAACACCATTCGATCGTAGTTAAGATTATAAAAGGTTAGGATCCTTTTAATAATACTCCTAATAGCATACATTTCGAAAAGCTATAGGAACCGCCTTGTACATTATCAAAGGCTCAATCTCTTACAAGACATTGCACACACTACTGGATCCTTTACCAACACTACCAATCCTAAGATCACACATTCTGAATACACCATAATTCCTCTTCACTGTTTTACCAATTGCTCTACGTTGATTTCCCCACCTGAGGACACGGGAACTTGGTAACACTGCCGCTCACTGAAGCTCTCACTCGCTGACTGCCTTGCGTATTCCACTTTTGTTTTGGAAACGTAACGCAAATTTACTTTATTTCTTCCAAAACCTGTATTTAGTTATAGCATAATAGTTTTCATTTAGATCAGCCGTTACCTTAATATCAAGTAATGGTTTTAGTGGAAATACGTTATTGGTCGCACGTTTGAAAGCAAGATAGAACAGGAAGATCAACCAACGAGTGAAGGCATCATTCAGAGGCAGTGTTAATTGTTCACGCGTCCTCAGGCAGCAAACAGCGTGACAGACTTGGTGACAGTGAAGCGAGTACTGTCACTGCAGCAGGATCCTCAACACTCGCAGCCTTCAACGGTAGAACAGCACCTAAGGAACTCTGACTACTACAGGACAGGATACGTGATCATCAGTGGCAGAAATACAAGCTTTCGTCTTCTCGCTTCCTACTTGCTTACTTACGGTGTTTACGGTGCTGGGAGATTCAAGTTGGATGATAAAGTGTGGCGTGAAGCGTGAAGTGGACTCTACTAAACTTCAGAACAAGACTTTCAGGGATATACACAGACTTAAAACTCCTCGTAGCAAACTTTTTATTTATGTAAGGGGGGTACTGGCCAAGGGCAGCATAATATATAAAAAGGCCCGTTAGGCTGAGAATGAAAAGCCACGAGTTAAATCATACATCCGTGAAAAGTGGGCCAGCACGGCACTCCATTAGTTCTAAGAGAAGTTTTTTAAGAGAATTTTTTTTTTTTTGTCCACGAGTAAAAATAAGCTACCGATTTCTCACTTCCTACTTACTGTGTTAAAAATAAATGCAGTTTAAAGCATAAATACGTGAAAAGTGGGACGTCATGTAACGCTATTACCGTGTGGGAAAAAATAACAAGGTTTTCTGGGAGATTTAAACAACTGACGTCACTTGGCAGCTTACTTCATTACTGCACTGCAAACAGAAAATCTTGAGATAAATACAAAAATAAATAAATACGAGAAAAGTGGATCGTCAAGTATATTAACTCTAAAATACTACGACTGTCAAATATACTCGCACGAAGGACCATATTCTGAAACGCTTCTGCGCCGCACCCCGACTCTTTCAAAAGGCTTTACTTGAAGTTACACGGATTTTAAGAGTTTTTATACGACTTTAGAGACAGATTAACAAGATGTCTACATAATGAACAGGAGAAACACTCTTGAGAACCCGGCTAGTCACCTCTGTGGCCTTTGAAAATAGTCGTGGTGAGAAAGCAAAGCGTTTCTGAATGCACAAACTCACGTCTGCTCAACGTCAACCTACAAGAATAATAAAAAGACAATAAATGCAGCAGGTAAGGAATCAAAGTAACACACTGTTTAAGAAAATAAGTCTTTTTATACACTGCGAGGCGAGGTGAGTGTTACCAAACCAAGCTCTAGCCACACGTGCGTCGCTTCTCTGGCAACAGTGTGTCCTTTATTATGTTAATTAGCACCAACACGGTAAGGCGGTGCTCGATTGCCTCTACTTAGGTTATCTTGGGGTCGCGTGGGTGGGGGGAGGGGTGGGAGAGAAGAGAAGGGAGGGGAAGAGATGGAAGTCGGTATGGGAAGAGAAGAGACTGGAGAAGGAAAGAAAGGGGAAAGGGGAAAGACTAGAGAAGGAAAGAAAGAGGAAGAGGAGAGACTAGAGAAGGAAAGGAAGGAGGAGAGAGATTGAGGAAGCAAGGAAAGGGTTGGATAGGATGGGAAGGGAAAAGATAGCCCTGAATATGACGGGAAGGAAGAGATAAGATGGGGGATAGGGCGGCGAGGAAAGGGTTGGATAGGACGGAAGGGGGAAGAGATGGGAAGAAAAGGAAGGGCAGCAAGGAAAGGAGTGGATAGGATGGGAGAGAAGGGAGGGATGGACGGAAGGAACAGCGATAAAAGGAGTCGGAAATGAGAGTGCAAGGATTTGATAGAAGTAAAGAAAAGGCAAGGAAAAGGAGAAAGAAAGATAACAGAGTGGGAAAGAGAGAAGGAAGGAACAATGACAAAAGGAGTAAGAAGTGGGTATGCAAGGATGTGATAGAACTAAAAGAAAAAAAAATTGGAAGCGAAAAGGAGAAAGGACGATGAAACAGGAAAGGGGAAGGAAAGAAGGAAAGGGTAATGTTGGAAAAATTACGCATGAAAAGAAGGAAAACGGAAGCAAGAAAAGGAAAACAGCAGGAAAAGAGAAGGAAGAATGAGAGAATGAAACAAGGAAGGAGATGGAGAAAGGAAGAGAAGATTGGAAAATAAAGCCATAAAAGAGAGAGAGAGAGAGAGAGAGAGAGAGAGAGAGAGAGAGAGAGAGAGAGAGAGAGAGAGAGAGAGAGAGAGAGAGAGAGAGAGAGAGAGAGAGAGAGAGAGAGAGAGAAACATAAAATACAGAAACACAAACGCAAAAAAACAAAACAGGAAACACGAAAAAAAGTAAAACAATAAACAACACAACAAAAAACGAAAAAAAGAACGGGAAACTAAAGAAAACGTAAAACCGGTGCCTGAGTGCTTCAAAACTACACTTCCAAGTCTCACAGGGAGCTGCGGAGTACAGGTGGCGAAGCAGAGGAAGCAGGTGAAATGTACAGGTAAGAATACAAGATAGGTGTGTCAAAGGCAGGTAAGGACAGGTGCATCAAGGTACTTCCCGTGACGTAGACACCAGGTAAGTTCTGCAAGACGGGGAGCAGAACTTCTTCGAGGGACTGTTGGGAGAAAGACGGTTAGTTCCTCTCTTACTCGTTTTCTTTTTTATCTTTTTTTCTTATTTCTTTAACTTTAGGGATTTTTTTTTTCCAAGGATTCTAGGTATGACATTCAGGATCAAGTAAGGTGAGGATACACACACACACACACACACACACTCTCTCTCTCTCTCTCTCTCTCTCTCTCTCTCTCTCTCTCTCTCTCTCTCTCTCTCATTCTTTGTTGGCGTACCTGCCACTCTGTTCCTCCACCTGTCAGCTTGTTTCTTTGTTTCTCTTTTCAGTCAGTTTATCTCTTCCATCTGTCTGCCTGTCTGTCAATTACTTCCTCCCGGTTTTGTCTTGTGTCTATCTGTCTGTCTGTCTGTTTGTTTGTATGTATGTATGTATGAACAGCTACCTCTCTCTCTCTCTCTCTCTCTCTCTCTCTCTCCACGGCCACGCTCACTCACTTCAATCCGAAAGATCATCATTCCTCTCCCTTCCTTTGAGGCGCCTCTTCCTTCCTCTCCCTGCCTCTCCCTCTCCCTCTCTCCCTGGCAGCCTATTAACACAGACCTAAGGGTGTAATAGGGAGCGACACCCTCTTGAAGCGATAAAGGTCAACTTGCAGGGCTTCCAAGGGAGGAATTTCACCCTAATAAGCTTACAGATAATTTTATGAATATTCGTCACCTTGTTATCTTTTTATCTCCTTTTTTATGGTGATTTTTTTCTATATATTTTTTTAGTGAATTTTAAAAGTATGTGTTTTTATTTTTTTTTTTCAGTTTGTTTTCTGTTTTTTCTGTATCAAATTTTTCGTTATTTTATTATTATTTTTTTTTTACAAGGACGGTTTTATCTTTCGCTTAATTTTAGAGCTCGAGTTTTCCTTTTCCGTTTCTTTGCTTTCTTTCTTTCTTTCTTTCTTTTTTTTACGCTCTTGTGTATTTTCCACGTATTCTTCAAGTTTTTTTTTGTTTCCGCAATGCTTGATTTCTTTCTCATATTTCTTTGTATTAGTTTTACTTTGTTTTCTCTTCTTCCTTTGATTGTTTTCGTTTCATTCGTCTTTTTAATTGTTTTACCTGTTCTCTTTTTTTTTTTTTTCACTCTTTCCCTGACATTTATCTTCGTAACATTCTCTTCCTTTTTCTTCTCTATATCTCTTTTTACCATCACACACACTCTCTCTCTCTCTCTCTCTCTCTCTCTCTCTCTCTCTCTCTCTCTCTCTCTCTCTCTCTCTTATCACCTTCCATGTTTGTATAGTCTCTTTCTCTCTTCCCCCTTTATATTATTCCCGTTTTCTCCATTTCCCAGTTTTAATTTCGTCACCCCTTGTCTCTCTCTCTCTAATCTACTCTCAACACGTATACTCATTAACTTTTTTTCATCTCTCTCTCTCTCTCTCTCTCTCTCTCTCTCTCTCTCTCTCTCTCTCTCTCTCTCTCTCTCTCTCTCTCATTTCTTGTCTTTTAATCTCATTTTCCTCTGCTTCTCTTCCTTCCTCATCTCCTCATCTCATCTCTTCTTTCTTCTTTTTATTATCTATCCTATCACTACTTATAACTACTACACAATCTTCGCTTTTACTTTTCTACGTCTGTGAGTTTGATAAGACAGTGTAGGTTATGATAGCCTCATTAGGGTCAACATATCTGCTGCTGTTTGTTCTTCTTTTGTGTTTTTTTGTATTTCACCATCGTTATCTATCCGTTCTCCCTTTCTTTCCTTCATTTTTTTTTATTATTACTTGATCTTCGAGGTGAATTTTAAACTTAACTCTGTCCTCTTCTTCTCCATTTCTCTCCCATCACCTGAATTTTCTCTCATTTTCATCTTTTCTTTCCCTATTATTTTCTACTTCAAGTGAACACATTGACTATATTCTTTTCCTCTTCCTTCTACTTCTCCTCTTTCTTCTTATAACTACTTCCTCCATTCTCCACAATCGTCTTTCTCCTTTTCCTCTTATCTTCTTTTTTCTTTCATTCTAATTTCTCCTTCATGCAAACAATATTAACTTAACTACGACCTCCTCTTTCACTATCATCACTACTATCTTCCTCTTCCTCCTCTTCCTTCCTTTTATCATCTTTATCTGTTCTTCTTTCCTTTATCTGCTACTTCCTACTTCCTTTCCTACGCAAGTTTTTTCATCCTGACCCTCCTCATCCTCTTCCCTTCCTCCTCCTGTTTACTTCAATCCTCCCTGTCTTCCTCTTCCTCCTCGTCTTTACTTCAGTCTTCCATATCTTCCTCCTTCATGAACTTCTTCCTTCCTCCTCCTCCTCCTCCTTCTGTTTATCTTAATCTTCCCCATCCTCCGTCAAACTCTTCCCCTCTTGTTTACTTTCATCCTCCCTATCTCAACCCGCGCCTTCCTCCTCCATGTACATCTTCCCTTATTCCTCCGCCTCCGCCTCCAACATCTTTCCTCCTCCTCCTCCTGCTTACCTCAGCCTTCTCCCTTCCTCCTTCTCCTTGAACCTCTTCTTTCTCCCTCCTTTCCCTCCTGCTTACCTTAAATCTTCCTATCTTCTTCCTCCTCCTCCTGCTTACCTCAACCTTCTTCCCCTCCTCCTTCTCGTTCCTTCGTCATTTTCCTCCTGCTTACCTCAAACCTTCCTATCATCTTCTTCCTCCTCTTCCTTCTCCTGCTTATCTTAATCCTTTCTATCCTCCTTCTCCTCCTTCTCCTGCTTACCTCAACCTTCCTCCTCTTCTTCTTCCTTCTCCTCCCTTCTTACCTCTTCCTTCCTCTCGCCATCGAAGACTTTGGCCACCAGCTGCTCGTGTTCCCGATCCAGCAGGAAGAGTGAGCACCTTTCAGCGTCCGTCAGCTGCCTCGCCTCCGCCATGATCTCCCGCAGCAGCACCGACACGTCATCTGCAGGTTAGGTTAGGTTAAGTTAGGTCAGGTGAGGTGAAGTTAGGTTAGGTAAGGGGAGGGGAGAGGAGGGAAGGGGAGGTGAGGTGAGGTAAGGTGAGGTGAGGTGAGGTGAGGTGAAGCTAGTTTAGGTTAAGTTAGATTATATTAGGTGACGTTAGATTAGGTTAAGTGAGGTGAGCTTAGGTTCGGTTAGGTGAGGCGAGGTGAGGTGAGATGAGGTTACGTCAGGTGATATTATGGTAAAGGAGAGAAATGGAGGAAGGAGAAAAAGAATAATATTTAAATAAATTATGATAATATTGAAATGGGAGGGAGGGAAGGATGGCGAGAGAGAGAGAGAGAGAGAGAGAGAGAGAGAGAGAGAGAGAGAGAGAGAGAGAGAGAGAGAGAGAGAGAGAGAGAGAGAGAGAGAGAGAGAGAGAGAGAGAGACAGGCCAGCATGTTCTATGTTTTAGGCATATTTCGTTCTCTCTCTCTCTCTCTCTCTCTCTCTCTCTCTCTCTCTCTCTCTCTCTCTCTCTCTCTCTCTCTCTCTCTCTCTCTCTCTCTTTTATTTCTTTTGGTGGAGGAAAATGGAAAGTTGTTTTGTGTTGCACGCCAATTGGTTTTGTTTGTTTTGTTTCGCTCTTTTATTTCCAACACAACCAAACCTTTGCCTGTTTCCTTCGTGTCTTCTTTTCCTCCTCCTCTTCCTCCTCCACTACCACTACCACCAGCACATCCTTCTCCTCCTCCATTATCACCGCCATTTCCACCGCCACTTCCTTCACTTCCACTATTACTGTCATTACCACCAAGTCTCCCCTCCTATCATCACCACCACCATCACCACCAACATCACCATCACCACCAACATCAACATCACCTCCTCACAAAGAGCCGCGTAGGGGCCAAAGAAAAAAGTCTACTATGTTTCTTCTTTGTTTTCCCTTGTGCTCCCTCCACCACCACTACCACCACCACTACCACCTCCATCATCCTTGACCTTTGCTCTTTCAAACTCAACAGGTGGACCAAGGAAAGGTTTATAAAGAGAATGAAGTTCGCGGTTGGGCTCAGTAATTGCTTAACTTATCTCTTATATCTTCTTTCTTTACTCAGGAATATTTTCGTCACTATTCTCGAGGTATTGAAGGTGTGTGTGTGTGTGTGTGTGTGTGTGTGTGTGTGTGTGTGTGTGTGTGTGTGTGTGTGTGTGTGTGTGTGTGTGTGTGTGTGTGTGTGTGTGTGTGTGTGTGTGTGTGTGCAATGCATAGAGACCAGAAACAGGGCAAATAGAGTATTAGGATTAATTTTTAGAAGTGTTAAAAGTAGAAGGCCGTAAGTAATATTAAAGTTATACTTGGCGCTGGTCAGACATCATATAGACTACGCTGTGCAGTTCTGGTCCCCACATTACAGGAAAGATATAGGTCTATTAGAATCAGTACAGAGGAGAATGACTAAAAGGATACAGGGGATGAGGAGTATTCCTTACCAGGCGAAACTGAAGCTGTTAAATTTACATTCTTTAGAGAGACGTAGGTTAAGAGGGGACCTGATAGAAGTCTTTAAGTGTTATAAGGGTAATAACATGGGGGATTTAAGCACAATTCTTAGGATCAGCAACCAGGGTAGAACAAGAAATAACGGGTTCAAGCTTGTAAAATTTAGGTTTAGGAAAGAGATAGGAAGAAATTGGTTCTCAAATAGAGTGGTAGATGAGTGGAAAGGACTCAGTAATCATGTTGTTAGTGCTAGGAAATTAGGGAGCTTTAAGAGAAGATTAGACGAGTTTATGGATGGGGATGATAGGTGGAAATAGGTAGGTATATTTCATACAGGGACTGCCACGCGTAAGCCTGGTCGCTTCTTGCAGCTTCCCTTATTTATTATGTTCTTATGTTACTACTACTACTACTACTGGTACAACGACAACAACAACAACAACAACAACAACTACTACTACTACTACTACTACTACTACTACTACTACTACTACTACTACTACTACTACTACTACTACTTCTACTACTTCTACCACTACAACCAGTTCTGTCCTGCCGTAAGTCTTACCGAGGTGAGTGAAGAGGTTCTGCGCCACGGACAGGAGCGCCTGGCACTGGGTCCTGAGTCGCCGCTCCCGCTCCGCCTCCGCGGTGTTCAGCAGGATGCCCACCACACACCTGTTGCCACACACCTGTCAGCTGCCACACCTGCGCGCCTCACACACACACTCACGCAGTCACACCGTATGTCAGGCAAGAGTGCAGCACGGGCAAAATGACAATTATAATCCCAGACACAAGTGTGAGAGCCAGCGGCCTGATCAGCAGCGGCGCCACCTACCTGAAACAGTCCTGCACCACCTGCACGTCCTGCGGCAGGAAGTCCCCGCCGCCCTGCTTGTCTACCAGCACGACAAGCATGGCGGTGGCGTCCCTGCGCGGGCCGGGCACAGGAACACACAGCAGCGAGGCGGGACACACGGGCGCCAGCGAGCGGTAGCCCTCAGACTCGTGGCGCTCCAGATGGTGCTGGCCCGCCACGGATGCCTTACCGGTGCTCCTGGGGGCGTGGTTTGCCTCCACTGGGGGCAGGCTGACGGTGTGCGACACAGTGGGAAGCCTGGCGGGGGTGTCCCCGCCCTGGGCCGGAGATGTGGGTGCTCTTTGCACCTTGTGCGTGGTGAAGGCCATGCGGGGGGCGGCCGAGGAGCGTCTGCCTGGGGGTGCCTCACCCGGGCTGCGCGTGTCTTGGTCCACGGACAAGTCCCGGAAAAGCCTGCGGGAGGAAGGGGTGGCGGCGTCCACACTTCTTGCCGAGCCATTGCGCGTCTCCCGGAGGCAGGGGCGCTCCTGCACCACGCCGTCCCCGCTGCCGTGATCCACACACGTCCGTCCTACCGCGCCGAACCGCTCGCTGTCGTGGATGAGGCCCAGCAGCCGCCACAGGTCCTCGCGGTGCGACGGCTCGATGTCCGTCAGAGTGATGGGCCGCCGGGAGGAGAGCGCCGTGCTGAAGCTGTTGTTGCTCACCTGCCGGAAGGAGGCAAAGGTGAGGCTCTTACACACACACACACACACACACACACACACACACACACACACACACACACACACACACACACACACACACACACACACACACACACACACACACACACACACACACACACACACACCCTTCTAGATTAGACTTACCTTTAGGACTAATGTTAAGTATTTCCCACCCCCTCTGTACATTTTCAGTTTGTTAACTGCCTAAATAATAAACCGTTTATTATTATAATTATTATTATTACACACACACACACACACACACACACACACACACACACACACACACACACACACACACACACACACACTATCACTATTAATTAGAGAGAAGACTCAGTACACACGTCTCACTATCACGCACACACACACACACACACACACACACACACACACACACACACACACACACACACACACACACACACACACACACACACACACACACACACACACACACACACATGAGAAGATAATATTAACTTTCCTGGTGACAAACACTGTACTCAACAAGTTACAGGTCGCGAAACACTGAACAGATAACAGACAAGAACAAAGACAGACACGAGAGAGAGAGAGAGAGAGAGAGAGAGAGAGAGAGAGAGAGAGAGAGAGAGAGAGAGAGAGAGAGAGAGAGAGAGAGAGAGAGAGAGAGAGAGAGAGAGAGAGAGAGAGAGAGAGAGAGAGACAGTACAAAAAATGACGCAAAAAAAGAAAGCACTAACACACATATCAATTAGCACGCAGATAAAAAAAAAAAGAAAAAAAAAAGAAAAATCCAACCACTGCCAATTAATCTGAGTAATAAGAAAAAATTGTCCGGGGCATAAGAGCAAAGGTCGTGAAGGATGAGGCAATACGAGACGACGAGAACGACCTCAGACGACCTTCTCGCGGCGCCATTCCAGCTACTAATCACTCCCTGAGGTCTGGAAATAAAATATACGATGCGCTTCTTTATGGTTCACGTCCAGTCGCCCCGAAACGTCCTTGAGCGGGGTGGTGGTGGTGGTGGTGGTGGTGGTGGTGGTGGTGGTGCCATAACTGCCCCATCTCCTCGACTGATTGCTTTCACCATTAGTTTGCAAGTCTAGTGAGATTAATTGGTGATTAAGATGCTTGACGCTCGGGGCATACGCGAGATCACTTCCACACACACACACACACACACACACACACACACACACACACACACACACACACACACACACACACACACAGCCGACATAACAGAAGCACAAAGGCAGAGAAATCGCAATCAATAGGAGACAAAGAGACACACAGATACGCGACAGACACTGGTAATAGAGGAGGAGGAGGAGGAGGAGGAGGAGGAGGAGGAGGAGGAGGAGGAGGAGGAGGAGGAGGAGGAGGAGGAGGAGAACTTGGAGAATCTAAAGAATTTAAAGAGGAGAAGGGTGAGGAAGGATGGAAAGATGGAAGGATGGAGGAGGAGTAGCAGCAGTAGTAGTAGTAGTAGTAGTAGTAGTAGTAGTAGTAGTAGTAGTAGTAGTAGTAGTAGTAGTAGTAGTAGCGTCAGCGGTAGAAGGAGGAGGAGGAGGAGGAGGAGGAGGAGGAGGAGGAGGAGGAGGAGGAGGAGGAGGAGGAGGAGGAGGAGGAGGAGGAGGAGGAGGAGGAGGAGTGGCAGAAGTGGCAGAAGTAGGAGAAAGAGAAAGACAAAGAGCAAAAGTAAAATAATAATAATCATCATCAGCAGCAGCAGCAGTAGCAGTAACAGCAGCAATATCAGCAGCAGGAGCAGTAATGACATAAGTAGCGTGTCCAGGGGTGTGGGTTAGGTTGGACAGCAGGTGGTGCAAGCTGGTGCAGTGGCGCTATTGATCAAGAGGAGAGTGAGAGAGACACCCAGCCAGCACCGCAGGAAAGGGGCGGAAGAGAGGAAGGCAGCCAGGCGGTCTTGCAGAAGTGGAGGCACAAGGAGGACTGAGACACCGCCGCGGGGGACAGATACGAGGAAGACAGGAGTGATATACAGACTACCAGGAGGAGAGAATAAAGGTAAACAGAGGTAAACAGTACGTGGCGTTAAGACATGGGGGGAAGAAAAGGCATTTAGGATACGTAAAAAGATCTAAGTCATGAAATGCGAGTGGTATACAGACTAGTAGGATGAAAGAACACAGGTAAACACAGGTAAACACAGGTAAACAACACATGGCAAGAAGACCAAGGGGAGGCACGAAGAGGAGTTTGGGATAGATAGCTTGAGTAACTTATACAAATAATAGACTACTAAGGTGAGGGAGTACAGGTATACAGACCATGGCATTGAGATGTGGGGAGGAATGAGAGGTAATGACGGTGGAGATAGGAATAATTAGGAGAAGCAGCAGAAAGGGGAAGGAAACTCGAGAAAGTCATGAAACACAGGCTACTAAGATGAGGGAACACAGATAAACAGGAGGCTAAGATGTGAGAAGGAACGAAGAGTGATGATGATGATGGATACAGGAGTAATTAGGGAAAACAACGGGAAGGGAAAGGGTAGCGGAGTCTGAAATCGGTAAAGATCTTGAAAATATATTTGAGTGATGTACGAAGATGAGGAAACACAGGCGAACAGAACATGACGCTAAGATGTGGGAAAGAACGAAGAGATATGACAGCAGTATACCCGGGGATAGGAGTAATTAGGGAAAACAGCGGAAGGGGAAGGGATGCGGAGTTTGGGAGAGGGGGGGGGCGGGAAAAAAGGTCGAAGAAGTTATGATTGAAATCGGTGGAGGGTGAATACAAAAAATGGGAAAAATTACGAATAAATGGTAAAGGGGAAGGGGAGAACATCGAGGAAGAGAGAAAGTAAGAGAAGTTTGGAATAAAAGCTGAAGAAGGAAGTTGTGATTAAAATAGATGTGAGACGAATAAAAGAGAAAGAAAAATAGAAATAAATGGAAGAGGGGAAAGGCAATACAGATGGCCTGGCTGAGGGGAGGAAAGGGGAAATAATGGAGGATTTCAAAGAACAGGCGAACACAGACAGGCAGGCAGACAGACAGATAGACGCGCCGGCTTCTCAAAAACAGAAACATACACTCGTTTTTTCATTCTTCTCTCGTTTATTCTTGTTCTTTTCTCTGCATCTCGAATATTACCACACACACACACACACACACACACACACACACACACACACACACACACACACACACCGTGAGATCAGCTACCTACAGGCTGTACATGCTGCGCAGACTCAGGTCGCTGGGGACGCCGACAGATGAGTTAAGGGGGGTGTACCTCACCTTCATCCTCCCCAAACTCATGTACGCCTCCCCAGCGTGGTCCTCCTCCCTCACACACACTCAACAGCTACAGCTAGAGAGTGTGCAGAAAAGGGCGTGCAGGGTCATCCTTGGCCCTGCATACACCACCTATGAAGAAGCCCTGACCACCCTGAGTCTGTCCAGAATATCCACCAGGCACCGAGAGGCTCTGGAGAAGTTTGGGAAGGGACTACTGCATCATCCGCGTCTCAGAGACATGCTGCCGCCCGACGCGCCTCGCCCTGTCCGTGCCACCAGACACCACAACAAAATAACGCCCCTGAAGGCGCCGCGCACGGACCGGTACAGACTCAGTGCGATTCCCACCATGGTGCGAGCCATCAATCGATAGTATTTCCCTCCTAGATTAGTCTTACCGTTAGGATTAATGTTAAGTTTTTCCCCATCCCCTATGTACATTTTCAGTTTGTCAACTGCCTAAATAATAAACCGTTTATTATTATTATTATTATACACACACACACACACACACACACACGAAGACAGAGAGAGAGAGAGAGAGAGAGAGAGGAGAGGAGAGGAGAGGAGAGGAGAGGAGAGGAGAGGAGAGGAGAGGAGAGGAGAGGAGAGGAGAGGAGAGGAGAGGAGAGGAGAAGAGAAGAGAAGAGAAGAGAAGAGAAGAGAAGAGAAGAGAGGAGAGGAGAGAGAGAGAGAGAGAGAGAGAGAGAGAGAGAGAGAGAGAGAGAGAGAGAGAGAGAGAGAGAGAGGCACCTTTACACACCCACCCTTCCCCCAACACTGATAGCCTCGCATCGAACGTGGCCTTGCTTCCAGAAAATCTACGGTGGTGCCACGCCGCGTTTCACTATGTTTGGCTCGGAAATTCAGACTGCAGAACAAACACTCCCTCAAGTATGCATGGAATTACTAAACAAACACATGATTTTATAGACAAGCATGAATATTGCAGTGTTTGGGGAAAGAATACAAAGCCCAAAATTCCAATAACCTGATGAATTGAAATAAAAAGTAAATATGTCCACAAACATACGTGCATCTGCAAAAAGGGAAAAAGTGCTTCAACAGACACACACACGGCTATTAAAACGCTTGAGTGGAGTATAGATGAGAGAGAGAGAGAGAGAGAGAGAGAGAGAGAGAGAGAGAGAGAGAGAGAGAGAGAGAGAGAGAGAGAGAGAGAGAGAGAGAGAGAGAGAGAGAGAGAGAGAGAGAGAGAGAGAGAGAGAGAGAGAGAGAGAGAGAGAGAGAGAGAGAGAGAGAGAGAGAGAGAGAGAGAGAGAGCACGTAACACTTGTATATCTTGCTTGACCTAAAAATATCTTGATAACATATTCAATACATTGTTCCGGTGTACTAGAAACGTTAAGGCTGTGCTCATCAAGCACAGGGGAGACATTACAGAATTTAACGTATTTCGATTGCACAGAGACATGCAAAAGTCAGAGGGAATGGATGGCAGGAGCAGGGAGGCAGAGGAGGGACGAATGGGATTGGGAAGGCAGGTGGATAAAGCCAATGATGTGAAAACTCTTTGGTTGCACTTAGGGAGAAAGGAAATTATCAGTTATCCTTGAGGTGTGTAGTTGAAGCGAGACAAATAGGCAGTTCACAGGTACCTTACAGCTCTTCAGGTTTAAATAAAAGATACTATAAAGTTTACGAATCCCACAGAGGTACATTTCCACGTATTTCTACGGCGTTCTGGTTAAGGGCAGGTCTTGCTTTTAGTATGACACACGTATTTTTTTCTTTTTTGTTCACTACGTTATGAGATAATTTTTAAGAGGAAAGGTATGAGGTAAGTTTAGTTTTCTTATGATCCACACAGCATCCAATATTTTCACACATGTTTAAGAAGGACCAGTTAAAAACATGTTATTAAACGCTTTCTTGTTTTATCATAACTATTTTCACACATCACAGAGATGTGTTGTCGTTTTCCCACGGGTGTTTTCCACTGATGGTGCAGAATCCTTGTTAAATTATCATCAGGATCATAAAAACATACTTGAAAACGCAAAATAACTTCCACGAAAGCTGTCAAATAAGATGAACTGTTGAGGATTACTGGCTTTATTTTTAGAAGTGAGACTCAGGTGGCTTCTTTCTCACGGGTGTTGGTTTTCGCTTCCCTGAAATGCAGCATTGGTCTCCGCACTTGAAAAGTAAAGTCCCTGGAAAGGTGAATTTCGCCTCTTTGCCTTTGAATACGCGGAACTATTTTCGAAGCTGCTGGGATAGCAAACTTCGCCTCTATACTCCTGGATACTTAGAACCATTTTTATATTTCTTGCTGTGCGTTTAGTGTCACCTTCTGAACGACGGCAATTTAATATTTAATATCTAATCTTTTCTGCTTTTAACACGCGCAGTTTACGTAAAATTTCATAATAATGAAAATGTATTGGATTATCGGAAGTTTAAAGCGTCTAATATTAAGAGAAAATAAGCTCGCTGAGTGGATGGTTCTTTCCGCCGTATAAGTTTGTTGGCTGTGACTTGCATTTGAATATGGGAAATGTTATCAAAACGTTAAAGCGAGTGACTTTAGGTGAAAATATACCACTGACTTAAACTGTTTCAAGATGGAGGTTTAAGAAACTTATCAAATTTTGGATATTCGTTTTTTCACTGTGATCTATTGGGACTCGCACCTTTACTGAGTTTCTTCTTATAAATTTTTGTTACTTTAGGCCAAAATCCATCTTACATAAAAAAAAAAAAAAAAAATGCATGTT
>NC_087182.1:14567380-14569880 GCF_035594125.1 Scylla paramamosain
CTCCTTCATTTCTTTTCTTCTTTTTTTCTTTCTTCTTTTTTTCTCTCCATCTTTTTTTCCTTTTATTCTCTTCGTTCTCTTCTTTCTTTTTCTTTCCTTCTTCTTCTTCCTTTTCTTCCTATTCTTTTTCTTCTTTCTCTTTTTTCTTTTTTTCTTTCCCTTCTTTTTCTTCATCTGTCCCTTCTTCCTCTTCTTCTCTTCTTCATCTTCTCTTTTTTTTGTTTTAGATCACCTTTCTTTTACGTTAATTTTATTTCCATTTCCTTTTCCTTCCTCTCTCTTTTGTCTTCCTTATTTTATTTCTCTCTAGTTCCTTTATGCCTCCAATTTTTCTTTCTGTTTTGCCTCTTATTTGTGTTTTCTTTCAGTTTTATTTCTTTTCTTTCGTATTTTACTTATCATACATCATTTTTCCTTCTCTCTTTGTCTCTTGTTTGTCTTTCTCCTCTTCCATCTTTCTTATAATCTAGTTTTTCTTTTAGCACGTTTTCGTTTTCTCTTCATTGCTCTTTCTTTTCGTGCGTTACCTTTCCTTTTTTTATATTCCCTTTTCTTTCCATTATTCTCACTGTTTTTTGTACCTTCTTTAACAGTATGAATCTCTTTTCCCTCTTCTATCTCCTTTTCTCTGCATTTTTTGTCAATTTTTCACGTATCTTCTATCTCTTTTCCTTCTTTTCTATCTCCTTTTCTTTGCATTGTCACTTTTTCTCGTGTCTTCTATCTCTTTTCTTTCTTGTCTATCTCCTTTTCTTTGCATTGCTGTCCCTCTTTCATGTGTCTTTTCAAACACTCAAGGCTCCCACAGAAAATTAAAAAATAATAATCACAGTCTTGAGAGCGACAAACAAACCATTGCAGGAAGGCAAGAAAGGAAAAAAAGTCAGTTTAAAATGAAAAGAAAACTAGAGTGAGGTGGTAAGAGAACTTTTAAAGGGAGGACTCTTTGTGTTGAGGCGTTTCAATGCAGCACGGACTTAAAAATATAAGAAAATAATGAAACGTGGGGAAAATCATGAGAAAGGTGAGAAGCATACGATAAAAGTACTAAAAGCTTCATTCACAGATAAAAAGGAATACAAGTAGGGAAAAATAATGGAGAGGAAAAAAAGTTAAAAGTATTGAAAACAGGAAAGAAAGAAAGTGAAAAGAAGGAAAATGGAGCGGGTCTTAACAAGGTAAAATTACAGAAACTGCCACTCAGGGAAACAAAAACTAAATGGAAAACTACTTTACGGGGGAAAGAAACAGCCACTGTAAATAGGATTACCAACCGGAACGAGGCGATGATTTTTGTTGTGACAAGGATTCAAGGAAGGAGAGAAGGGAAAGTACTTTAGACAGAAAATGAGAGTGGAAATTAGATGAAAAAAAAAAACGCACGACTGACAGATAACAAAGATATAAAGTGATAACTGATCTAAAGGAGGCGACAAGAGAAGAAAAAACAAAAAACGTAAGAGATAGCAGAATGAGATAAAGACTGTTTAATTAAGTGTAAAAAAACAACCCAAATAACACGAATATGGAGGGAAAATGTAACGAAAAGTTAAATACAAAAATAAAGATAATGCAGAGAGGCAGAAATGAAAGTAAACAAGAAATATCAATCCAAAGATAATGGCACAGGAAAAATAAGATTAAAATAAAGCTAAAATAAGAGCCAAGAAGAATACTGATAAGAATAAAGCAACAAGTAATCATAAAGGCATAAAGCTAAATATAAGAAAAAAGGTAAAAATAAGAAGTAAGAAAAATAAAGCCGTGAATAAAGCCAAAACAGAGGACCCATAAAGCCAGCACCGAATACAAAGCAAACTGTTCAGCTAAGTGGTACAAAAAGACACTCCTCATAAATCTGTATATACTTTTTCACAATTCTCTTTTGGGACTGGCAACTTCAGTGGGTCTTCTTTTTCTTTTTCTTCTTTTTTTTTTTTTTTTTTTTACCTTCGCTGTCTTTGTTGTCAATACCCAGGTCCCACTTCAAAAAAGAAGAAAAATCACTAACTTTTTGGAAGGTAACTTTGTACGGGGCGGTAATATAAGCAGCCTTTTTATTCAACTTTTTAATGTGCCCCTCGTGTCAGTCTCCCACTCACACGCCAAAATATGAATGAATAAAAAAAAATAAATAAATAAAACAAAAAAAAAATCCTGAAAAAGGCGACGATGGAGGGAACTCAACAGCTAACAGTGACGCAAGCTGACAATTACCCTCTGATCCCCGGATGGTCCCCGCCGCCCAGTTACGAGGGTGCTAAGTCCCCGAGAGTCACCCTGAACCCCGGCAAGTTTTTAAGGCCACGCGTTCTGAGTCGAAGTAATCTCGAGTTTGCAATCATGTTCCTTGCGACCTTCCTGATTCTCTCTCTGGTTGGCTGCCTGGCTCTCTCTCTCTCTCTCTCTCTCTCTCTCTCTCTCTCTCTCTCTCTCTCTCTCTCTCTCTCTCTCTCTCTCTCTCTCTCTCTGTAGCCTCCAAGAAAAGCAGTTTAATTAG
>NC_087182.1:14579880-14587380 GCF_035594125.1 Scylla paramamosain
ACTCAGCTCTCATTGCTTCCTCCTCCTCCTCCTCCTCCTCCTCCTGGTGTCGTTGTGTCAAACGACCTAAAGCCGAGTCAACACTGCACAGAAACAGTAAAGACGGCAAATAAATTAGTAGGGTTCATTGGAAGAACCTTTGAATTTAAATCAGAAAAGGTTATACTTGCCTTATATAACTCACTGGTGCGCCCTCATCTAGAATACTGTGTACAGTTCTGGTCACCATACTACAAAAAAGACATTGAAAAACTAGAAAAGATACAGCGCAGAGTCACAAAGATGATTCCAAGATTGCGCAATAAGCCGTATGAGGAACGACTGGAAGAACTAAACCTATTTAGTTTAACAAAGCGCAGGATAAGAGGAGACCTAATTGAAGTGTTCAAAATTTTCAAAGGATATAGTAACATTGATGCACATAATTATTTTACCATTGATCATTCTAACCTAACAAGAAATAATGGATTCAAGATTATACCCAAACGTTTTAAATCCCACGAGGCCAAACATTTCTTCTTTAATCGTATAGTAAATATATGGAATAAACTTCCTGCCGAAATTGTAAACAGCAGTACTATTGAATCATTCAAAAATAAAATAGACAAATATTTAAAAGCAAATCCCCAACAAGCTCTCTTCTTGTCCGAATAATTACTAAATTCACTATTTAAACTCTTATTCAACAGTTTTAATATAACTTGTATTAACTTTCAGATAGGCGTATAGAGTTCACCGTAGGGTGAATAGTAGAACTTCCTTTCATCCTTTCCTATGAAAATTTCCATGTCAGTTTTTCCATACTGCATGGTACTTTTCCCAACTATTTCCATGCCAGCGCAAGCTGGAGGGAGTGGTGGGTGGGGAGGAGCCTTCTGCTATGCTGTCCTGTCTCTCTTCACTGTAGCTAGTTAGAAGTAGTTACCAAACAGCCTTGCAAGGACCAAAAGGTTTGTTGCTGTTTGGCTTTCCTTTGTATTCCTTTGTATTCCTCCTGCTCCTCCTCCTGCTTCTTCTTTATCGCCTCATTTTTCATCCTTTACTTTATTTTCTCTTTGAAGCGTCATCGTTCTTCATCGGCATTACTACATTCTTCCTCCTCCTCCTCCTCTTCCTCCACCTTTTCCTCTTCTATTTCATTTTCGTTCTTATTTTCTGTTGTTTTCTTGCATTTTTCTCTCCTTCTCTTCCTTCTACTCCTCCTCTTACTTTTTCTCCATTTCATCATCATCATCGCTCCTCCTCCTCCTCCTCTTCCTCCCCCTTCTCTTCCTTCTCCTTCATTTCATCATGATCCTTATTTTCTGTTGTGTTCTTGTATTTTCACTCCTCCTCCTCCTCCTCTTCCTGCTCCTCTTTTCATCTTATTACAAATCCTCTTTCTCTTCCTTCTAATTAACTTCCTGTTTCCCATTTTTTCTTTTCTTCGTTTTGTGTTTTTTTTTTTCCCCTTTATCTTCCCACTATGTTCTGTTCCTTTTTTTATTTATTTATTTCTTTAAACGTCATTATCATCATCATCATCATCATCAATGTTAATATGAAAGTCGTCCTCATCGTCATCATAATTTATTTTCGATTTTCTTCTTCATTTTCTTTGTGTTATTCCTTCTCGTCTTCCATATTATCATCATCTTTCCTTTCAAGTAAATGTTCTCACTGTTCTTTAAAGTTTTTAGTTCTTTTCTTCCTCCATTTCCTCCTTCTTCTCCTTCACATCCTCCTCCTCCTCCTCCTCCTCCTCGTATGACAGCAGAGCAGAGTGAAGAATAGTACGTACTTAAAGGGGACAGCCTCACGTCTAAAGACAGAATATATAATAAGGTTATTATGCATATGGGAGGGATAAGGTGGTGGTGGTGGTGGTGGTGGTGGTGGTGTAGTAGTGTGGTGGTGTAGTAGTGTGGTGGTGGTAGTAGTAGTAGTAGTAGTAGTAGTAGTAGTAGTAGTAATTTGTATAGGAGGAGGAGGAGGAGGAGGAGGAGGAGGAGGAGGAGGAGGAGGAGGAGGAGGAGGAGGAGGAGGAGGAGGAGGAGGAGGAGGAGGACGAGGAGGAGATGTCATAATAATAGAAGTGATGATGATGATGATGATGATGATGATGATGATGATGATGATGATAATGATGATGATGATGATGATGATGATGATAATGATAATGATGATGACCATACTACTACTACTACTACTAATACTACTATTAATAATAATAATAATAATAATAATAATAATAATAAGTGAGGAGACCAATGTAAACTTAGTTATGATTACATACAATGGCATCCTCCCAAAATCTGATCAGAAAAAAAGAAATGATTTTCCTCCTACTCCTCCCTCTCTTCCTCTTCCTCCTCTTCCTTCCTCCTCCTCCTCCTCCTCCTCCTCCTCCTCCTCCTCCTCCTCCTCCTCCTCCTCCTCCTCCTCCCTCTTTTTACACTTAACATGCCATTAGCAGTGAATGACGTACGTTAATGAAGATAAAACGAGAGAGAGAGAGAGAGAGAGAGAGAGAGAGAGAGAGAGAGAGAGAGAGAGAGAGAGAGAGAGAGAGAGAGAGAGAGAGAGAGAGAGAGAGAGAGAGAGAGAGAGAGAGAGAGAGAGAGAGAGAGAGATGAAGCAGATATACGTATAGCACTGATGAAAAGGGGGATAAAGGAAAAAGAGAAAAAAATAAGGAAATGAAAAACGGGAACAGAGAAAGAGAAAACTGAAAAAAAAAATATATAAAAGAAACAAAAAGCGAACAGATCTGAGGTGGAAGCAGAAATGGAAAACGAATTTCAGACACACACACACACACACACACACACACACACACACACACACACACACACACACACACACACACACACACACACACACACACACACGGATACACAGAAAGGTAGATGGACAGATGCTTTGATCACACACACACACACACACACACACACACACACACACACACACACACACACACACACACACACACACACACACACACACACACACACACACACACACTTGCACGCATACATAAAACACACACGAACGAATTGACACACACACACACACACACACACACACACACACACACACACACACACACACTTGGACGCATACATAAAACACACGAACGAACTAATACACACACACACACACACACACACACACACACACACACACACACACACACAGCTGCCATTGGTACTCACAAGCCAACTTTGACCCCATGCCTCGGGTCAGCTCAGGTCAGGCGTGTCGGGCGGGAGGGAGTGACCCCATCTTAGGTCACCTGTGGCGGGAGGACAGTATGAGTCACCTGTAAGTCACCTGTAAGTCATACCCCTAAGATCACCCTACACCAAATCACCTGTCATTCTATTTCACTCGTCTAAGTCAACTCATAAGTCCCTCAGCCATTCTTAGTCGTAAGTCACTCGGTTAATCATCTGTAAGTCATTCCGTAAGTCACAAGTCTGCTAATCCTTTAAGTCATTTTGAAAGTTTCTCTATTATCATTCCTGTAAGTAACTCCTTATACCGCAAGTCATCCTGTGAGTCACCGTGTAAGTTAAAATCAACCTGTAAATCTTCCTGCACGTAAGTCACTCTATAAGTCACACCCTAACTGTATTTATATATCACTAGACTAAGACACACCCTATCAATAGTTTTCCTGTGCATTCCTGAACCGAATTAATAGACAGATTGATAGACAGGAGTGGTAGGATTTAGAGTCAGGTGGACAGGAGAGATGGGCTTTAGATAATCAGACAGACAGGAATGGTGGGCTTTAGACAGTCAGACAGACAGGAATGGTGGGCTTTAGACAGTCAGACAGACAGGAATGGTGGGCTTTAGACAGTCAGACAGACAGGAATGGTGGGCTATAGACAGTCAGACAGACAGGAGTGGTTTACTTTAGACAGATTGATAGACAGGAATGGTGGACTTTAGACAGTCAGACAGACAGGAATGGTGGGTTTTAGACAGTCAGACAGACAGCAGAGGTGGCCTTTAGACAGTCAGACAGACAGGAGTGGTTAGCTTTAGACAGATTCATAGACAGGAATGGTGGGCTTTAGACAGACAGACAGGAATGGTCGGGTTAGACAGTCATACAGAAAAGAGCTTTAGACAGTCACAGAAAGCAGAGGTGGGCTTTAGACAGTCAGATAGACAAGCGTGGTGAGCTTTAGATAGTCAGACGTACAGAAGTGAGCTTTAGACAGTCAGATACATAGGACTGGTGGGCTTTAGGTTGAAACACTCAGAGAAACAGGTAGGATTTACGTAGTCATCTGCAATAAGTAGTAGCAGATTACACAGCTTAGGACTTCTGTCTATCAATAATTCATCCAGCAGACATCAACCTAAGTCAACAGGAGCATTGATTTCTGGCGGGAACAAACAAGATTTTCATTGGGTTTCACTGGATTCATTTTCTGTGTCAATAACTGGGAGAAAACGGCGGCGGTGGGGGGAGGGAAGGGAAGGAAATGATGGTCTGTGACGGAATACTAGATAAATGAAGAGTTAAGTTTGCCCTCCTAACGCTAGTCAGTAATACATCAGGAATATATAAGATTTGATTTTGCAGAATTAGTTTTCCATATTAATAAAAGAAAGATGGTATTGTGGGGAGGAAGAAGAGATAAAAAGAAGGTTTGGAATAAAAAATATATTAGTTAAATTAGATTAGATATTATTGAATTAGTTTTCCCAGTAAATGAAAGAAAGAAAATTAGTGGTGTGTGGAGCAGGAAGGATAGATAAAAGAGGATTTGAAATAAGGATATACTAGTTACATTACATAGCATATTATTGAATTAGCTTTCCCTGTTATTAAAAGAAAGGAAAATGGTGGTACGGGGAGGAGGAAGGAAAGATAAAAAAAAAATGAAAAGGATTTAAATGGACTTGTTAAATTTGCCATCTTGACGTTAATCAAACCAAGCTTCAGAGGATTGCATTAAATTTCACTTGATTAATCTTTTCTCAGTAAGTGAAAGAAAAATGAGAATAGAAGGGAAAAGGAAAGTTTGCAAAGGCATACTAGGAAACATATCAAAGTGTAAACGCTAACCAAGAAGTGAAAAAAAAAAAACAAGATTACATTAAATTTTACGGTATTCACACTGACATTAACTGAAAGAAAACGGTAAACTAGAGATTAAAGGTACAACACAAAACAATAAGCCTGGCATTCTAAGCTATACATCAGGGGAAGACTAAGATGTAAAGGAGAGATACAAAATAAACAAAAATTTAGGTAGCCACTACACCTTATATAATTGTTAGCTATTTCTATTTCTGGTTATTATTTCAACATACTACAAGCTTTCTACTAGCAATGGGTCCTTCAGTCTCACAAGTCAGTCTCAAGTCACTTCCAGTCAATTAGAAGGTCTCAGTAATTACTTAACGCTTGGAAGGTCAGTTTTAAAAGTTTTCTAGAGTCAAAAAAATTGTCGGGAATGTTTTTTTTTTTTTTTCGTTCTGCGTGTAATGTGTGTTTGCTTGGAGTTTCTCTTGGTTACAGTATCTCTCTCTCTCTCTCTCTCTCTCTCTCTCTCTCTCTCTCTCTCTCTCTCTCTCTCTCTCTCTCTCTCTCACACACACACACACAAAGAAGTTATAGTTCCTTGAGTTTACTGTAATAAATGTTCTCTCTCTCTCTCTCTCTCTCTCTCTCTCTCTCTCTCTCTCTCTCTCTCTCTCTCTCTCTCTCTCTCTCACACACACACACACACACACACACACACACACACACACACACACACACACACACACACACACACACACACACACACACACACACACACAAAGAAGTTACGGTTCCTTGACTTCACTGTGAGAGTAATACGTACATTCTCTCTCTCTCTCTCTCTCTCTCTCTCTCTCTCTCTCTCTCTCTCTCTCTCTCTCTCTCTCTCTCTCTCGTTAAACGTCTACAAGCCAATTTATTGCACTATAAACGAGCCACGGCGGGCATGTCCATTATTATTGTTCAACTGGCAACTCCCCATCCTCCTCCTCCCCCCACACACCACTCTTGACACACACAACAAAGTTTGGAAAGGCATAAGTAGTGATATAAATAGATGTATGTATAGGAGGAGGAGGAGGAGGAGGAGGAGGAGGAGGAGGAGTGATACAGTTCAATCATCATACTGCTTGCATTCTCTCTCTCTCTCTCTCTCTCTCTCTCTCTCTCTCTCTCTCTCTCTCTCTCTCTCTCTCTCTCTCTCTCTCTCTCTCTCTCTCTCATGCCAACAACAGAATGCTCCGGTCTTGAAATGAGATCACTTTAGTTTCCCTTCAAAGAAAATGAGTCTGATGAAAACGAAAACGAAGATAAAAATTGACTGCATGTTTACATATCTGAGGATTAAAAAAAATATTTATCCACCTTTGGAAATACGTAACACTTGATTAATTTCATCTATATTTTGATTACTATATATATATATATTTTTTTTTTTTTCAACTGAAGAGTAATGAACTTTGCTGATGAAAACAGTAAATCGTGTAATATTTTCCATGTATGGTACGACAAGAGCATTACGCTTCTGATTGCTAATGGCCGTAGGAGTATAATCAATTTTTACTTTATTTGGTTATCCTGAACGATTCTGACGTGCAAAAATTAAATTGTAAAAACTAAAAGGTATATTTTTCTACTTTTCTTTTTCTTCTAGTTCTTTTTTCTTTTTTCTTTCTTTTTTAGACTAACTAGTTTCAGTAATTCGTTTAATATTTAGCTTTCTCTCTCTCTCTCTCTCTCTCTCTCTCTCTCTCTCTCTCTCTCTCTCTTTACGATATAATTTGACTAAAGTGTGGAATCTACTTACTGATGGAATTATTTCTGAAGGTGCCATACTCGTAGATAACCTTAAAACAAAAGTTAACGCCTCCCTGCTGACTTACTAAGTTTTTATCTCTTTTCTTTTTCTTTGCTTTTTCTTTTTCTTTTTTTTTTTTCAGATCCATGTTCGTGCACTGGGAGGTCCCTTCTTGCCCCTCTATCAGTTTTATGATTTCCCCCTCATCCTCGCACATGGATTTTCATAATAATAATAATAATAATAATAATAATAATAATAATAATAATAATAATAATAATAATAAAAGTACTGCATCGCTAGTATTTTCATTTGTAAAGCAGTTTTTCCTATACTCACTTATAACTTTTTAGACACTTATTTCAATTAAAATCTCTTAAATACTCGTAGTTATGTAGTCTAGAAAAAGAGGAAATTAAACTCTTATCATCTCGTTTCTCTTGCGCATAGGATACAATATTTACAGCGCTCTAAATGGTGACAGAGAACGTCTATAAAAATAAAAGTATTCACTGTAGTGGATCTAACACTGCGTAGGTGATGGAGAAGTGCGTAGGTGATGAAAATCCTTGGAGACCCTCGGAAAAAAAATAATAAATAAATAAAATAAAATAAAATAAATAAATAAATAAATAAATTTTTTTCAGAGAGATTTGTGACGTTCCTCATAACA
>NC_087182.1:14594880-14599880 GCF_035594125.1 Scylla paramamosain
AGCTTGCTCGGCTCAGTGAACAGACTCCGGTACTACACATCCACGATACACTTAAGGTCATCCCAATAAAAAAATAAATAAACAAAAGAAAGAAAGAAAGAAAGATATAAAGAAAAAAATAAAAAATCTGGGAAGCTGTAAGAAGCCATCAGGACTACACTACATGTGGGTGTCCCTGATGAAACATACCTACCTATTTTCACTAATCATTCTCATCCATGAATTTATCTAATCACCTTTTAATCAAAGCTCCCTAATGACTAGGCACTAACAACTTCATTACTGAGTTTATTCCCTTTCATCTACCAATCTATTTCTTCTCTATTTTTTCCTCTTTTTTTTTATTTATCAAACTTGAATCTAATATGTGTTATCCTATCCTGATTACTGAACCTTAAAATTTTCCTTACGTTACTCATGTTGTATCCCCTAAAACATTTCATTCTTCTTGTCCGTGCAAAGAAGACTAGCTAGGGATACAAAAAAATAGGAAAAAAACAAAAATGCTCTCGTAATTGCCACTCCCATAAAAGTTAAACAGAAAGAGTTCCAATTACCTCCTAGAACGGGATATGAATAATGAATAACTCCCCCCGTGAAATATGGCGCAGAGAGGGGGAGAGGCAGGGGGATTCGAACCACGACTACAGTACACAGACAAATATAAAGGATAATATAATCAAGTACAAAACGACTTATATGAATGAACGAATATTAGGATTATGTAGTAAAGAAAGGAAGGAACGAGGGAGATGGGAAGGGGTAAGGAAGGAAAAAGTTAACTCCAGAAAAAATGAGGAAGAAAAGTAAGAAGGGAAGGAAGAAATGGAGAAGGGGGAAGTAAAGTAAGGGAAGGGAAATAAAAGGGAGAGAGAAGGGAAAGGGAGGGAAATGAAGGAAAGGAAAGGGAAGGAAGGGAAGGGAAAATAAGGGAAACGTTAGATATAAACGGTGCAAGGGAAAAAGAGACGAGGAAGGAAATGAAGTAAAGGAAAAGACAAGAGAAGGAGAGATAAAGGATTAGAAGGCGGAAAGGAAAAAAAGGAGAGAAGCAATACAAAACAGAATAAAGAAAGGAAAAAAAAAAGAAAGGAGGGACTGATGAAAAAGAATGAAAGAATCACCGTCAGAGAGAAAAGAAAGAAAAAAAAAGGGAGAGAGAGAGAGAGAGAGAGAGAGAGAGAGAGAGAGAGAGAGAGAGAGAGAGAGAGAGAGAGAGAGAGAGAGAGAGAGAGAGAGAGAGAGAGAGAGAGCACATAAAGTCAACAAAGACGGCTCCTCCCTTACCTTCCCCACTACAAACAATCAAAGTAATGGAGCAAGTACTTCGTGGGGACACAATCAAGGGAGGCAAACAAACGAACAAACAAAAAACAACGATGCAAACAGTGTAGGCAGGAGACAGGTCCGAGGAAAAGCAAATAAGTCAGTCCCTCCTATTTCTGTGTTAGGGCGAAAAGAAAACCTGTTACAACCAAGGAAAACGTGTACACTCCAGCCATCTGTTTTCTGTAAGAGAGTTTATTAAGTTTGGTTGCCCCTTTGTAGTGGATGCAGGAGGAGGTGGTGGTGGTGGTGGTAGTATTTGTAGTAGTAGTAGTTGTTGTTGTTGTTGTTGTTGTTGTTGTTGTTGTTGTTGTTATTGTTATAGTAGTAGTAGTAGTAGTAGTAGTAGTAGTAGTAGTAGTAGTAGTAGTAGTAGTAGTAGTAGTAGTAGTAGTTGTTGTTGTTGTTGTTGTTGTTGTTGTAGAAGAAGTAGAAGAAAGAAAAAAAGAAAGAAAGAAAGAAAGAAAGAAAAAAGTAAAAAGAAGAATGGGAAGAAGAACAAGAACATGATCAAGAACAAGTAGCGGCAGCAGCAGCAGCAGCAGCAGCAGCAGCAGCAGTAGTACCGTTCTCCAGACAACGCCAGCACCAGCAGCACAAGGAAGGTAATTTGAGGTAATCCAGACAGATCGATAACACCTGTTCTCGGCAGGCCACGTTCCCGGTCACCTGGGCTTCTTGCTCCACACACACACCTGCCTCGCCACCACTGCCGCCACTCCCACACCGGCATCGCCACTAGCTCACACACACACACACACACACACACACAAATGACATGAGAATTTTATGAAGTGGTACAATGTGGCTTTCTCTCTCTCTCTCTCTCTCTCTCTCTCTCTCTCTCTCTCTCTCTCTCTCTCTCTCTCTCTCTCTCTCTCTCTCTCTCTCTCTCTCTGTTGTCAATAGCCAGGTGTCGTTTACTCCCCTCAGTTATGAACTAATGGCTCTCCTGACACCTGCTCCCTCTAGAATCTCTATGCAATCCGGTTTAATGTATTTTCCTGTTTGTTTTTTTCTGGAACAACACACACATATCTATGATTTATGTTTATTTTTCAACAACGATGCACAGTCAACTTTTAATTTGTTCGTCTCTTGGAGAATATTGTATCTGTTTTTATACTTTCCAGCCATTACTTCTTTTTAACGTGATAATGTTTCTACGATAGCTCATTTATTTCCTATAAGTTAATTAATGATACTTGTCTGACTATTGTGTACCTAGATTCATGTCTAAAATTGCACACTTCTCCATCTTAGTGGTGTCGTCTATAAGCAATATATAAGTACGTACAGTCCTTACACATATCTGCCTCTTTAAATTGGATATATAATTTTTTTCTATATGTTTGTCTGAAAATCAAGTAACATCCCTCCGTTTATTCAGCTTGAAAATCTTTGATATATCTATCTGTCAGTCAGTCTGTCTGTCTGTCTGTCTGTCTGTCTGTCTGGCTGTCTCAAGTTTCCACATTAACGAAACGGAATTTACAAGGATAAATAACACCACAAGACGCAGAATGCTCAATAACATCTGTAAAATTAATCACATCCTCAAAATTCTTTCTGTACACACACACATACACACAGGAGAGAGAGAGAGAGAGAGAGAGAGAGAGAGAGAGAGAGAGAGAGAGAGAGAGAGAGAGAGAGAGAGAGAGAGAGAGAGAGAGAGAGAGAGAGAGAGAGAGAGAGAGAGAGAGAGAGAGAGAGAGAGAGAGAGAGAGAGAAGTGTATATTTTAAGAGGCATCACGTCTGGCTTGGTAATAAGTTCATAAATATGCTCATGATGCTCAAAAATTACACGTTTTCAGTGAGTGGAGCATTTTTTGTTGTTCTGCCTCAAATAACACTACGCCATGCGGGTGTGACGCGCGACTATACACACTGCATACATCTATCAACTTTTTCATCCAACTATTTGTAAAATCTACCTTTGGTTTATAAATTTTTTGTTATTATTTTTTTTTCATTTTTTTTTTATTATTTTTTTCATTTTTTTTTTCTTTTTCATCAAGCACATCAAGTCATTCATTTCGTATGTGAACATGAATACTACATTTCTATTTCCCTGCGTGTTCTCCTTCAGCCACCCAGCACATTTTTTCATAAGTTTTATATTTATTTTGATCATTCTAGACATATTTTGGTGAAAAATTTCCACCTACATATTCTGTTTTTACTTCTATTTCTCTATGTATTTTCCTTTCGAAACCCACAAAATTTACCATCATTTACTTATTCACTTATCTGTTTTTCATCGCACTGGACAAACTAGCATAAATTTTCAATCTATATATCATACTTTTACTTCCATGTTTTCATTTGCCTACGAACATATTCCTCTTTGAAGACCCAATAAATTTTCCATCACTTATTTATTAATTTATTTACTTTTCATCGCAACAGACAAACTAGGATAAAAAAAATTTCAATCTACATATTCAATTTTTACTTCCATATTTTCATTTGTCTACGTATTTCCCTTTCAAGAACCATTTACTTATTCATTTATCTACTTTTCATCGCAATATAAAAACTAGGATAAAAAACTTCAATTTACTTATTATATTACCCATCTGTCAAGGTAACCCCTTTGAAAACACATAAAACTACCATTCATTTATTCATCTACTTATTTATATCACACTCGACAAAAAATTGCCATCCAGAACGTGCAAGTCATGTCCACCAACACTCCAACCACCAGTCCCTGCATGTATACACCTTTCAGTGCTCTTGGCGTATCGAGGCAACGTGTTCATGGCTGGCCCCTCACAGCACCCACGGGAGGCACGGGAGGCAGGTAACAAGCTAAGTGAAACCCAACACCTGAGACTAACACAGGTGAACCGGAACACGACGCCTCTCTCTCTCTCTCTCTCTCTCTCTCTCTCTCTCTCTCTCTCTCTCTCTCTCTCTCTCTCTCTCTCTCTCTCTCTCTCTGAGTTCCTTCTGTCCTCAATCTCTTTCTGACTTCTATTCCTTCGCTTTAAATTTCCTCGTTCTTCTCTTCTTCCTTCTCTTAAGATTGACAGTTTCACTTCATTTCCTACTCCTCCTTCCACTCCATCCATATTCTCTCTCTCTCTCTCTCTCTCTCTCTCTCTCTCTCTCTCTCTCTCTCTCTCTCTCTCTCTCTCTCTCTCTCGCTCGCTCGCTCTCATTCTCAGCTATTCTAAGTATAATGTGGTTTTCGTAATTTGAGAGAGAGAGAGAGAGAGAGAGAGAGAGAGAGAGAGAGAGAGAGAGAGAGAGAGAGAGAGAGAGAGAGAGAGAGAGAGAGAGAGAGAGAGAGAGAGAGAGAGAGAGAGAAATGCAAATAAAAACCAAGTGAAAAGAAGTGGAAAAAGTCAATATTGGGTGAGGAGGAGGAGGAGGAGGAGGAGGAGGAGGAAAAGAGAAAGAGGAAAATGAAGAACACGAAGAAGGGAAAGAGATGCAAAAGTGCAAAAAGTGGAAAAAAAAGGAAAAAATTGTCTTTTTGATTTCCATTCCTTCCTGTTTCCTTTACAGACACGTTTTCTTTCTTCCAATTCTTGCTTTATTGTTCTTTCTCTCTTCCTTCCTTCCTTCCTTCCTTTCAACCAAAAGTAGGTCACAAGGGCATTGTTTTCTCTCTCTCTCTCTCTCTCTCTCTCTCTCTCTCTCTCTCTCTCTCTCTCTCTCT
>NC_087182.1:14609880-14619880 GCF_035594125.1 Scylla paramamosain
GACCCATGTGACCTGGCTTGACCTTATGATAAAAACACGAAACATAAGGTCAATAATCTGAGAGGTCACGCTTCTCTCTCTCTCTCTCTCTCTCTCTCTCTCTCTCTCTCTCTCTCTCTCTCTCTCTCTCTCTCTCTCTCTCTCTCTCTCTCTCTCTCTCTCGCTGTCTGTCAAATTTTTTTCATTATCCTTTCTCTTTCTAACCTAATCCTTTATTTCTTATTTTGCAGTGTGTGTGTGTGTGTGTGTGTGTGTGTGTGTGTGTGTGTGTGTGTGTGTGTGTGTGTGTGTGTGTGTGTGTGTGTGTGTGTGTGTGTGTGTGTGTGTGTGTGTGTGTGTGTGTGTGTGTGTGTGTGTGTGTGTGTGTGTGTGTGTGTGTTTCTATATCTGTATCTGTATCTCTCTCTCTCTCTCTCTCTCTCTCTCTCTCTCTCTCTCTCTCTCTCTCTCTCTCTCTCTCTCTCTCTCTCTCTCTCCGTCATTCAGGGACAGGCCCCATTAACGCAGGATTCAGGGACATTGTTCTGAGGCAGCCTGGAAAATGAAGGATCTCAGGACTCCTTTAACGGAATCCCGCACTTTCTTCTTCCTCTCGCATCTTTCCTTCATTCCTTCCTTGCGTTTTTTTTTTTTTTTTTTTTTTTTACGAGGAAATGATATTGTTCGTACTAGTGGTTATTTTAATGTTGCTGTTGTTGCTGTTGTTGTTACTGTTCCTGTTGTAGTAGTAGTAGTAGTAGTAGTAATAGTAGTAGTAGTAGTAGTAGTAGCAGTAGTAGTAGTAGTAGTAGTAGTAGTAGTAGTGGTAGTAGTAGTAGTAGTAGTAGTAGTAGTAGTAGTAGTAGTAGTAGTTGTTGTAGTAGTAGTAGTAGCAGCAGCAGAGGCAACAGCAGCAGCAGCAGTAGTAGAATAAGAAGAAAAATAGAAGAAAAAATAGAAGAAGAAGAGCAACAACAACAACAACAACAACAACAACAACAAAAGAAAAAATGATAATCTGTGTAAGCAAGATATCTGTTTCTGTATGACTATTTGTCTGTCTGTCAGTCTGTCTACATTTTCACACTAATGGGGCGGACTTCGTGGACAAAAGCAACACCAAACAACTCGAAACACCTCATAAATGGTCTGGAAGAGGAAAAATAATGGTAAAAAAAATAATGGCCAAAATTGTATGGTAAAAAAATAATGGCCAAAATTGTATGGTAAAAAAAAAAAAAAGAAATAATGGACAAAATTGTATGGTAAAAAAAAAAAAAAGAAATAATGGACAAAATTGTATGGTAAAAAAAAAAATGGCCAAAATTGTATGGTAAAAAAAAATAATGGCTAAAATTGTATGGTAAAAAAAAAATGGCCAAAATTGTATGATAAAAAAAAAAAAATAATGGCTAAAATTGTATGGTAAAAAAAAAAATAATGGACAAAATTGTATGGTAAAAAAAATAATGGCCAAAATTGTATGGTAAAAAAAAAAGGCCAAAATTGTATGGTAAAAAAAAAAAGTAATGGCCAAAATTGTTTTAAAAAAAAAATAATGGCCAAAATTGTATGGTAAAGAAAAATAATGGTCAAAATTGTATGGTAAAAAAAAATAATGGACAAAATTGTATGGTAAAAAAAAAAATGGCCAAAATTGTATGGTAAAAAAAAAAATAATGGCCAAAAATTGTATGGTAAAAAAAAAAAAAAATAATGGCTAAAATTGTATGGTAAAAAAAATAATGGCCAAAATTGTATGGTAAAAAAAATAATGGACAAAATTGTATGGTAAAAAAAAAATGGCCAAAAATTGTATGGTAAAAAAAAATAATGGCCAAAATTGTATGGTAAAAAAAATAATGGACAAAATTGTATGGTAAAAAAAAAATGGCCAAAAATTGTATGGTAAAAAAAAAATAATGGCCAAAATTGTATGGTAAAAAAAAAAAAGGCCAAAATTGTATAGTAAAAAAAATAATGGACAAAATTGTATGGTAAAAAATAATGGACAAAATTGTATGGTAAAAAAAAAAAATAATGGCCAAAATTGTATGGTAAAAAAAAATAATGGACAAAATTGTATGGTAAAAAAAAATAATGGACAAAATTGTATGGTAAAAAATAATGGACAAAATTGTATGGTAAAAAAAAAAAATAATGGCCAAAATTGTATGGTAAAAAAAATAATGGACAAAATTGTATGGTAAAAAAAAATAATGGACAAAATTGTATGGTAAAAAAAAAAAATAATGGCCAAAAATTGTATGGTAAAAAAAATTAATGGCTAAAATTGTATGGTAAAAAAAATAATGGTCAAAATTGTATGGTAAAAAAAAGGTACCAGTCATACACTCTACACGTTTCATATGAGTGACGCAAGGCTGTGTTGGGTGACGCCCTTTATGCACATGGTAGCGTGCGTGTACCTGGTGTTGTATTAATGATGAGGAAGAAGCTCTCGATTACTCAACTCTTTCACTGCGACATGGCACAATTCACAGCACTAAAGGCAACGTAAAGAATATTTTAGAGCATCTACAAGGAGGAAGAGGGATGAAAAGACTAGATTATCCAATGTCTAACCATTTTTATGCTCAGAGATGGCTGTAGGTAAAATAATAAATGCCTTACAGTAGTTTGTGATTAAGGAAACATACCACATAGCAGTGAAAGGGTTAAGAGACAACGGAAATAACCACCACCACCACCACAACTATCATCACCATCACCGCCACCACCACCACCACCACCATTACCATTACCAACATTAACAAATACTCCCATAAACTGCAAAAATGGAACGCAAATGCACAAAAGGAAAAATACACACAAAGGAAATACATTATATATGTGATGTGTTTGTCTTCCTGTGGCAGCCCGCATGTGTGTGTGTGTGTGTGTGTGTGTGTGTGTGTGTGTGTGTGTGTGTGTGTGTGTGTGTGTGTGTGTGTGTGTGTGTGTGTGTGTGTGTGTGTGTGTGTGGTTTCCTGTTCCTAACGCTTTTCTCTTGCTATTATTGAACGGAACACACCACAGCTGTTGGTGTGTGTGTGTGTGTGTGTGTGTGTGTGTGTGTGTGTGTGTGTGTGTGTGTGTGTGTGTGTGTGTGTGTGTGTGTGTGTGTGTGTGTGTGTGTGTGTGTGTGTGTGTTCTGTCCCTGCTATTTCTACCACCACAGACTTTACACTACTACTATTACTACTACTACTACTACTACTACTACTACTACTACTACGATTTCTACCATCCAGTTCATTTAGTCTCCAACAGTTACTTTCCTCACTTCTGCATGCCATATACTTTCTACAAGAACTTCCAGCAAGACGGTAACTTTCCTAATGCATAAACGCAAAGACAAACTTAGTGCATGACTTGAGGAGAAATTATTTGAGGAGGAAAGCCCGTATATACTTTCTGCACGGGTGAACTTTGCGCATACGACACCGACGCAGCACAGCAATAACCCGAATTCTGTCAAGTTTTTATCGTCAGCTGGTTTGAACACGCTGCAATATGTGCCATGCTTGTGGGGCTTCCAGGAATAGGCTAGCATTCCGCCGCTATGTTGCTTCGCCTGCTGTCTTCCTAAACTTATTTCCTTGGTTCCTGCTCTCTTCTCAACTTGATGCCTTCCTTCCCTCGTCCTGCCTCGCTACTTAGGGCTTTTCCACTTACAGTATTCTCATCCCTATTCTGCCCACCTAACTAATGCAAGGGTTAACCAGTATCCTCACTCTCATCTCTTCTAATATGAACTCCGCCAGCCTGTTTTAGTTTTTCACTTTCCTATGATGAACTACTTCAGGAAAGGCTGGATATGCTGTTGTTTGTGTTCTTCACTGTCTCGAGAACTTTTAAAGACGAGAGAAACAGACAGAGAGGCCGACAGACAGACAGACAGACAGACACACAGACAAAGCGGCAGACATACAGATACATGGGCGTGCTTTTATTAAACGAGAAAGTAGGTACATAACATTTACTTCCGCCACGTTTCTCGACAAGGCCGCGCTGAATACTTTTGGTCTTATCCAAATTTAACTTGCGGTAAAAACTTTGATGACAGACCGACAGACAGACAGTCACTCCCAGGCAGTCGGACGCCAGATAGACAGACAAAGAGACAGACAACCACGCTTCCTTTCACACCATGTATTATTTTATCTATTTATCTTTTTATGTAAGTAGTGTCCCGGCCAAGGGCAACAAAACGAGTGAAGGAAAAAAAGACCCAATGAAGGTGCCAGCCACTAGAGGCGACACATTGGAGCTGTTAGGTTTAAAATACAAAATCGAACTTAAAATCTTACTGAAACTTTTCTCACTATCAGTACCGTTTAATCCTTTGAGTTCAGGTGTCCTCGTGGAACTTATTAAAGCAGTCCATTGTAAGATAGAATTACATGAAACTATTGACTTCACAACCGAGAATATTACAAGGCACAATACTGAACTCACTGACTGTACGACGGCTGCCACGGAACTCACTAAAATCACGTGACCTTAGTCCAAGTAAGAAAATGAAAAAGTTGCCGAATTAAAGGGATTAATTATTCAACAGTGGTCTTGCCTCTTGTATCAGTCACATCAGTCGTAACAATTATTACTACATATATTCATCATTCACATATTTCATACCATGCGCCCACGTGACCAGCCTCAGTCTATCTTAATCTTTTCTACTCCCTATCGCTCTCTCAAGGGAATACCATACCTTCCCTACATTCCTTCCAGTCCTTAAGGAAAACACCTGCATCGCCTTCCTGTCGTTCCTTCCAGGTCATTGGCCAGAATAAGAAGGGATTGGCTCCTTCACCCCATTTACCGGTACCTGATTGGCCATTTCTTCATCTCAGATCCTGTATCCTAATCCGTTTTTTCTCACATAAATAAAGCCTGTACAGACAGAGAAGAGTCGGTCCAGAGAGTTCCTCAGTCAGGTCACAGAGTTAGTCAGGTCACAGAGTTAGTCCACAGTCAGTCTTCAGAGAGAGAATAGAGTATTGTCACCCCTGGCATAGTCTGTGTCTCGGTATCACGCGTGTACATCCTGTTCATCAATAAATCAAGAAGAAATCTCAAACTTTGTGTTTTTTTTACTCGCACAAGCAACCCTAATCAAACCGCTACCCACGCTCTCCACGCTACCAACACTATCCAGCCACTACCAGGGCCTCCACAGTGACCACCACAATACCAAGAATCTAACCGAAACAGTGGTGGTGCAAAGTCCGTCATCGACACAAACACACACACACACACACACACACTCTCTCTCTCTCTCTCTCTCTCTCTCTCTCTCTCTCTCTCTCTCTCTCTCTCTCTCTCTCTCTTGAACATTAACTATAAATCGATTGAAGTGAAGCCATCGGACAATTATCAAGAGGTAAATATACGTCCGGCCCTTCACGAACCTCGCGAGGGAGAGGGGAAGAGGGAAGGAGGGAGGAAGTTAATGGAGTGTTCCAAGGGCGGGAGTGACCAAGGGCTCTTCCCCCTGATCAATATAACCAAAGAGGGACAAGGTCAGGGAATCGAGTGAAGGGAAGAGAAACTTAAGATTGGATGGAATAGAAGACGATGGAGGAGGAGGAGGAGGAGGAGGAGGAGGAGGAGGAGGAGGAGGAGGAGGAGGAGGAGGAGGAGGAGGAGGAGGAGGTGGTGGTGGTGGTGGTCATGATAAAGATGGCCATGATATAGAGGAGAATAAGGGAAGAGGACTAGAAGGAATACTAAAGAAAAACAGCAATAGATTGGTTGGCCCTCACGAGGCTGTGTGTGATACGCTACACTGTCTGACCCAAGGAAACGTATGATAGATTCGAGGCTCCTCCCACTCACTGCCTCCGGTATCCACGGCTGGCAGGAAAGACGCTGTTTGAATTTGTGTTTAACAGGAATGAAAATTTGGAACGCCAACAGAGGAAGGAGGAGGAGCAGGAGGAATGAGATAAGAAGTATTGTAACAACTATCAGACGTGAGCAATTTAATGTTTAAACCATCTATAACAACCAGTCTAACAAACAACAACTTTCATGAATTATTCGCAAGAACTTCACAATTTTCGCTACGATAGAATAAGAAATAATGGGTTCAAGCTTGAAAAATTTAGGTTCAAGAAAGAGACAGGAAGGAACTGGTTCTCAAATAGAGTGGAAGATGAATGGAGCGGACTCAATAATCAGGTTGTTAGTGCTGAGTCATTAGGGAGCTTTAAAAGATTACACAAAATTTATGAGTGGCTAAGTTTCATACAGGGACTGCCACCTGTAGGCCTGATGGCTTCCTGCAGCTTCTATTATTTTCTCATTTTCTTATGATAACACCTATCTAAGTTGGATAATATCTAATCTGTTCCTGGAAGCTGTACCTGCTGTGCTATCGACGGCATTAGATGGTAGTGAATTCCACACGCTAACAACCCAATTGAAGAAGTGTTTGGCTTTCACGAGAAACTTTCACTGCAATCAACAAACTGTCTTATTATATTTGATCGACCGACTGTACAGTACTCGCAGTCCTCTGCAGTGCTGTTATAAAACTCATATATTTAAAGCCTTTCTATCACACCACCACGTACCCTTTTCAATATGATAAATAAACGCAAGTCTTCACCTTTTCTTCTCCCAGGACATCAATTTCTCTAGCTCAGTATGATCTCTGTTACTTTTCATTCAAGTTTTTAATCTATTATTTGTGAGAAAACGGGAACCAAACCTGCACGCCCTGCTCAAGACGGAATCGAATCAGAGATATGTAATTCCGATATGACTTTCTGAATTATTGATGGAGGAGAAGGAGGAGGAGGAGGAGGAGGAAGAGGAGGGGGAGGAGGTGGTGGTGGTGGTAGTGTTGGTGGTGGTGGTGGTGGTGGTGGTGGTGGTGGTGGTGGTGGTGTTGGTGGAGGAGGAGGAGGAGGAGGAGGAATAAGGATAATAACAAGAAGAACAAGAACAAGAACAACAAGACGAACAAGAAGAAGAATTAAGAAGATAAAATGAAGACGAATAAGACAGTTAACATACACGAGGCAGCTTCTGAACCAACACAAGGAGGAGGAGGAGGAGGAGGAGGAGGAGGAGGAGGAGGAGCAAATATGAGGCTGCAAGATGAATTGTGGGTATGCATTGATTAGTAATATATTGTCACCTATGTACAAAGAACATTTGAGGACAATAAAGTGAGAGAATAAAGGAGACGCTGGGAGAGAGGAGAGGGGAAGAAGAATGGAAGCGAGGAGAGGAAGAAGCAGCAGTGCGAGGGACGAAGAGGAACAGTGGGAGAGAGGAAGGAAGGAGAAAGAATGGGTGAGAGGAGAGGTGACAGGGGAAGAGGAGAGGAGAGAGGACAGGAAAGGTCAATGAAGCAGTAAATATAATAGAAAATAAAGGAAAGAAAGGAAAAGGAAAAAAAATTCAATAAACTTTTAATAACCGATATAAACGTGGTCCACATTCTCTCTCTCTCTCTCTCTCTCTCTCTCTCTCTCTCTCTCTCTCTCTCTCTCTCTCTCTCTCTCTCTCTCTCTCTCTTTCATGCAAGAATAGTAAAATTTTCTTATTCCTCTCCCTTGAATATTTCAGTCATAAGTCACATATAAACTTTTATTGCGGAAGTTACTGCATCTCTCTCTCTCTCTCTCTCTCTCTCTCTCTCTCTCTCTCTCTCTCTCTCTCTCTCTCTCTCTCGTTTGCTTATGCCTGCCTGATTTGACGTAAACTAAGCTGAACAAGTTACATGTACCTTCAAACACACTCTCTCTCTCTCTCTCTCTCTCTCTCTCTCTCTCTCTCTCTCTCTCTCTCTCTCTCTCTCTCTCTCTCTCTCTCGCTACAGGGTTTTATTCCAGACACAACGACCACTAAACTCACTCACAGTTGTAAAAACGCTCACTGTTTATTCCTTATGGCGAATTTGTGATGAATTCCTAACACAGCGT
Organism: Scylla paramamosain; assembly: GCF_035594125.1. NCBI lineage: Eukaryota > Metazoa > Arthropoda > Malacostraca > Decapoda > Portunidae > Scylla > Scylla paramamosain. The sequence goes on from NC_087182.1 coordinate 14,617,803, forward strand.
ACAGTTAAAAACTACAGTTGAAAGTCAGGTTAGGTTAGGTTACTTCTTTTTAAGTGGCCAGCCAAGAGTAGCAGAAACTGAATAAAATCATAAAAAGTGTCGTTTAATTTCCCCTCTTGAAAAACAGAGTGAAAAAAAAAGGGTTCCTGTCGAGCTGGCCAATTTAGTTAAGTATACATGTCCCTTGAAAAGCCAGAGTTACAGCAAGGTAGAAAAGTAGAGACATGTTGAGAGTTACTGAGTTTACCAGTGAAAGGGAAGAGATGTTAGGGATACTGGTTAACTCCTGAATGAGTAATGCTTAAAGAGGTGGTATCTTGATGTTCCTCTCTTGAAAAGTCTTATCTATAGCAAGGTAGAGAAAAAGCAGAAAAGGTAGAGTTTTTTTCGAGTTTACATTACCAGTGAGAGGGATTAGAGAGTGGGGATACTAGTTAACTTGTGCATTAGTAAGGTAGATGGAATAGTGATGGAGCACACAGTGAGGCAGAGTGTTCGTGTTTACCAGTTGAAGGGATGAAAGAGTAGCGATACTGGTTAACTTCTGAATGAGTAAGGTAGACATAATAACAGAGAGTAAAGCAGTGTTACAGTATTTACCAGTTCAAGGGATGTACAAATAGAGATACTGGTTGACTTTTGCATTAGAGAAGTGAAGTAAAGGATCAATAATCAGGAAAGAAGAATCAGTAAACAGGATAGAATAAGAAATAATGGGTTCAAACTTGACAAAATTTAGGTTCAAGAAAGAGACAGAACGAATTGGTTCTCAAATAAAGTGGTAGATGAATGAAGTGGACTCAGTAATCAGATTGTTAATGCTGAGTTATTAGGGAGCTTGAAAAGAAGATTAGACAAATTAATGGGTGGGGATGACAGATGGAAATAGCTAGAAATATTTCATACAGGGACTCCCACGTGTTGGTCTGATGGCTTATCGCAACTTCTTTTATTTTCTTATGTTCTTAACTTAGTGATGGAGGACGGCGAGCAAAATCAATTAGAGTTTACCAGTAAAAGCGATAAGAGTGTAAAGATACTAGCGCTGCATAAGTAACGTGAGCAGAACAGTAATGGGGGATGGTACAGCAAAGTTACCCAAAGAGTTCCAGAGTTTACTAATGAAAGGAATGGAGGACTGAAGATACTGCTTAACTCTTGCATTACTGAGGTGGAAAGAATAGTAATGGAAAATGGAAAAACAAAATTAGACGAACTTGCACAGATAACCACTGAAAGGTATAAGGGGGTGAATACATTAACCACTGCATAAATTAGCTGGAGAGAGAGAGAGAGAGAGAGAGAGAGAGAGAGAGAGAGAGAGAGAGAGAGAGAGAGAGAGAGAGAGAGAGAGAGAGAGAGAGAGAGAGAGAGAGAGAACAGAAACCAGCATAGAAAGGTATAAAATAATGAATATATGAACTCTTGCATAAGTTGGCATGAGGGAGAGGAAAAAAAAAAAAAACAGAATTCCGGAGTATACCTATGAAATGTATATATATAAAAAAAAGTGACATATATTGAGTACCCCTTGCATAAGTCCCCCCAAAAAAAAATAATAAATAAAACAGAAACACGCATGAACTTCGGTGAGTTTACCTATGAAATAAAAAAAAAAGTCAAAACATGAGTAGCCCTTGCACATCACCCGAACAAAAAAGATAAACAAAAAACAAAATACAACAAAAACAGGATACAGTTCCAGAGTTTAGCAGTAAAAGAGCAGGGAGCGTGAGAACACCGGCAGCGCAGCACTACTAGTCAAGTGGAGAGACTGAGGATGGAAGTACATAGGGAGGATTACAACAGAAGACACACTCCACCTTTAAGAATACAACAGGATGCCAACAAGCTTTATTTGATGCGTGGGACATTATTAACCTGTCTGCCTTCCCTCCGCCTCCTGCTCGGTGAGGGAACCAGATATACGTATAATATGTATGAGTATTGTGGTAAGCCCAAGTAAGTCTTCCTATATCCGGTGTAATTAACCTATACCCTGTGTGTGTGTGTGTGTGTGTGTGTGTGTGTGTGTGTGTGTGTGTGTGTGTGTGTGTGTGTGTGTGTGTGTGTGTGTG
>NC_087182.1:14632380-14634880 GCF_035594125.1 Scylla paramamosain
GGGAAATAAGAGAGGGAGAAAGAGACAGGGGAGGGAAGAATGAATGGATGAAGAGGAGAGAATTATTCATGAGTAGGAGGAGAAGACGAGGGAAGATTAATGAATGAGGAGAGATACAGAATGGAAGAAACAAGAAATGATAGTGAAAAAGAGGAACAGAGAAGAGACAGAGGATGAGAGAAGGGAGAGGAGAATGAATAAATGTGTGAATAGACGAAGGGAAGAAAGAGGACGAAAATGGAACACACACACACACACACAGAGAGAGAGAGAGAGAGAGAGAGAGAGAGAGAGAGAGAGAGAGAGAGAGAGAGAGAGAGAGAGAGAGAGAGAGAGAGAGAGAGAGAGAGAGAGAGAATGATAATGTAGATGAAAGGAAGAGGGAGGAATGGGAACGGTGTTAGTATATGACTGACTCTGACGAGGGTGTTAAGGGAGAGGGAGAGGGAGAGGGGAGGAGGGGAGTTGCATGGAGTTATATAGAAAAACAGGCTACAACAGACCTTGTGGTCCTCACGAGGTGACCTCACCTAGGACTAGTAAGATGATAGTAGAAGAAAAGGACAGGAAAGCAGAAGGCTCTCTCCCCACCCTCCACTCCCTCCAGCATAAGCCGTACAGGAAAACAGATCAGAAAGAAATACCTTACGGGGTTAGAGAAAGAAATTTTATAGGAAAGAAAGAAAATGTATGAAATGAGGTGCCCCCATTTCCTGAAGGCAAGGAAGTTAATCACTAACAAACAAACGCTGTTAGCCGCGGATTGCGGGCAAAATATTTATCAAGACGGCGTTTAAAAGTCTCTGCGGTGTTGCAGTCTATCTCGAGGAATCCCATTCCATAGATTTACTACTCGGTGGAAAAAATATTTTTTGATTCGTGACAATTGAAGGATTTCCCAAGAATTTTGTAACCTTTTCCTCGCGTGTAATTTGAAGTCTATCGTGGAATATTTACTGCAGTCCATGTTATCAATGCCTTTGATGATTTTAAACACCTGTATTAAGTCACCTCTTTGTCTTCTTTGTGTTAATGGGAGTAAATTAAATTCTGTAAGACGCTCTTCGTATGATTTTGTTTCTTAAGCTTGGTATCATTTTTGCTACTCTACGCTGAACTCCTAATTTATCAATGTCTTTCTGGTAATAGGGGCACCATGCTTGAACGCAATATTCCAGAAGGGAACGGACTGAAGAGTTATACAAAGAAAGGATTGAATACTTAGATTCAGATCTGCCGATTAAGCCAATTATTTTATTCGTTTTCTTTACGACTTCTGAACATCGTTGGCTGGATTTTAAATCACTCGATATTGTTACTCCAAAATCAATTTCGTTGTCAACACTTTTAAGTTGGGTACCATTTAAAAATACACTTTTCTTTCTCATTTCTATACCCTGTGTGAAGCACTTTGCACTACTTATCTGCATTAAAACTCATTTGCAGGTTTGCCCCCACTCTGACAATTTGACTAGATTTTCTGCATTTCCATTACTTGCTTGTTAGAGAGAATTCGCTATTTTGGTGCCATCAGCAAACTTTGATATTATACTGGGAACACCCTCATCTATGACGTTTAAATAAACAAGGAAGAGAACAGGTCCTAAGACTGATCCCTGTGGCATCCCGCTGATTACGTTAGTCCACTTGGATGCTTTTCTATCTATTACTACTCTTTGTTTACGGTTGTTTAGCCAGTTTTTCTACCCATCTCGACACGTCGCCTTGAATACCGAGTGATTTTAGTTTAATCAGTAAGGAGAGGAGGGAGGGAGGTGACAAGAATGTGAAGATAGGAGAGTGGAGAGTGGAGAGAGAGAGAGAGAGAGAGAGAGAGAGAGAGAGAGAGAGAGAGAGAGAGAGAGAGAGAGAGAGAGAGAGAGAGAGAGAGAGAGAGAGAGAGAGAAGAGAAGAGAAGAGAAGAGAAGAGAGGAGAGGAGAGGAGAGGAGAGGAGAAAGAGGATACAAAAATAAGGAAATCAGTTAGGAATGAGATGAGAAAAGAGAAAGAAAAGAGAAGAAGAAAAGATAGCAAGTAAAGATAGAAGAGGAATAAGACTAGAGAGAAGCTGCGAAAGATAAGAACGGAAGGAGAGAAAAGAGGGAGCAGCAGAGGAAGAGGAAGATTAAATAAGAATAAAGACGAGGAACACGAGGAGAAACAGAAAGGAACGGGAAAAAGTGCAAGGAGAGAGGAAACATGGAAGAAGAGAAAAAGAAGGGAATAACAATAACACGAAAAGAAAACAGGGAAGGAAAACGATGAGGAAAAGCTAAATTAGAAAAAAAAAAGGAAAAGTGGAGAAAAGTACGAGAAAACAATGGAAAAAGAGCAAAATAAAACGTAGAGAGACAAAGAAAACTGACGATGAAGAAAAGCTCTAAGAACAAAAATACATGAAAAAAAAAAAAAATGGAAAAAGTGAAAGAAAATTGATGACGAAGAAAAACTCAATAAAATAAAGGAAACATGGAAAAAGTAAGGAGACTAGAAGAGTGA
>NC_087182.1:14637380-14639880 GCF_035594125.1 Scylla paramamosain
AGAGAGAGAGAGAGAGAGAGAGAGAGAGAGAGAGAGAGAGATATGAGAAGCAAATTAACCTCACTCAAATGTTTACCGGGTAATATTTTCTTCAAATTTTCTTCGTCTGCACAAACACCTAGAGAGAGAGAGAGAGAGAGAGAGAGAGAGAGAGAGAGAGAGAGAGAGAGAGAGAGAGAGAGAGAGAGAGAGAGAGAGAGAGAACCTGTCATACCTGTTTATCAAGGTAATGATGCCGACTTCTGTGCTGTCCACCTCTCCCTCTCCCTCTCCCTCTTTCTCTCTTCCTTCTCTTCCCACCCAGCCTCCCGTCTCTCTCCTCCTCTCCCTGTTCTTTCTTTCTTTGTGTTCCTCCACCTATCCATCCATTCTTTCCTTCTTTCCTTTCTTTCTTCTCTCCCTATTTTTCCTTCTTTTCATTCGTCTATTTCTTTATCTACTGTTTCCTCTCTTCCTTTCCTTTCTCCTTCCATGTTTCTGGATTTTCCTTCACCTTTTCCTTCATTCCTTTCTCTCTTTCCATTTTTTCAGACTTTACCTTAAATTTCTATGTCTATTTTATCAGCTTTCTTTACTTTTCTTCCTTTTATCTCATTTTCTTTTTTTCCCTAATTAGTTATATCTTCCTTCTTTCCATTATCTTTCTCTTCCCTCTTCATTGTTCCTCCACGTCCTCTTTCTCTCCTAATTTCCTTATTTTCTTTTTCCTTTTTTTCTTTTTTTTTCTTTTTCCTTTATCATCTTTCCTTCTTTTCCTTTCTCTTACATTTTTTTTTCTTTTCATTCTTCTCATTCTTCTACCCCCTTTCTATCTTCTCTTCTGCTTCCCTTCTTCTTTAATTCCAATCACTGTTTCTCTCTTCCATTTCTCCCTTCTTTCTCTTCTCTTCTTATCTTATTTTTTTCTTCATCTACCTATTTCTTTGATATTCCTTTATCTAATTTTCTTCAACACAATTTCCTTCTCTCCTCTTCTTTCATCTCAATTTTCTCTTCTCTTCCTTTTTTCCTCCCACAAATCTCTCTTCCCCCTTTGCCTCTCTCCTCCTTCCTCCCTCCCTCCTTCTCTACTTCCTTCCTTCCTTCCCTCCCGCCTTCCACTCCTACATTCCCAATTATCTCCATCTCATTATCCAGAACAGACTTGTTTGCTTACTATCTCTCTCTCTCTCTCTCTCTCTCTCTCTCTCTCTCTCTCTCTCTCTCTCTCTCTCTCTCTCTCTCTCTCTCTCTTTCTCTCCTTTAATCCCTACGACCTTCAGTTCTCCCTCCTTCTTTCACTATTCCTCTCTTCCTTCCTTCTTTCCTCCTTTCCCTCCTTCTCCTCCTTCTCTTCCTTCTTCTCTTCCTTTTCCTGCTCCTCCTTTCTCCTCTCAGTTGCCAATAAGTGTCTTACTGAACATATTTATCACCATCTCACGGAGACAGGAGGAGGAGGAGGAGGAGGAGGAGGAGGAGGAGGAGGAGGAGGAGGAGGAGGAGGAGGTGATGGTGATGAAAAGTAAACAGATGGACGATCAGCTAAGAAGAAGAAGAAGAAGAAGAAGAAGAAGAAGAAGAAGAAGAAGAAGAAGAAGAAGAAGAAGAAGAAGAAGAAGAAGAAGAAGAAGAAGAAGAAGAAGAAGAAGAAGAAGAGAAGAAGATGCTGATGATAATGATGAAATACATATTAATCTGAGAAGAAGAAGAAGAAGAAGAAGAAGAAGAAGAAGAAGAAGAAGAAGAAGAAGAAGAAGAAGAAGAAATAACCGTAACAACAACGACAACAACAACAACAACAACAACAACAACAACAACAACAACAACAACAACAACAACAACAACGACAGACGAAGAAAGACGAAGAAAGAGCAAGAAAAAAAACAGAGAAAAAGAAAAGACAGAAGAAAGAAAAATAAAACAAAATATAGACGAACCAAAAACGAAACAAAGGAAGGAAGAAAATAAATAAACAAATAAATAAATAAAATACCCAAAAGCAACTCAGTTCACTGACACTCTCTTCTTCTCCTCCATTACCTCCATTTCCTACGTCTCCTCCATGATTTCCTCTCCTTGTTAATCCCTCCTCCTCCTCCTCCTTCTCCTCTTCTTCCTAACTCTCGATCTTGTCACCTACGAGTAAGAGGATATCCCGTGTATGTTCCTCCTCCTCCTCCTCCTCCTCCTCCTCCTCCTCCTCCTCCTCCTCCTCTTCTCTGATGTAGTATAAGGAAGAGGATAAGGGATAGTATAAAGAAGAGAGGTGGAGGAAGATAAGGAAGAAATGGAGAAGGGAGGACGAAGAAGGGTGAACGAGGAGAGGGAAGGATTGATTGGAGGAGGAGGAGGAGGAGGAGGAGGAGGAGGAGGAGGAGGAGGAGGAGGAGGAGGAGGAGGAGGAGGAGGAGGAGGTGATTGAAGAGAATGGAGGGAAGGAGGAAGGAGATCTAAGGAGACAGAGATGCAATGGATGGGAAAGAGAGAGAGAGAGAGAGAGAGAGAGAGAGAGAGAGAGAGA
>NC_087182.1:14644880-14682380 GCF_035594125.1 Scylla paramamosain
TCCTCCTCCTCCTCATTCTCTATTATCCGTTCTTCTCATCTCCTCTTTTATCACCATCTTCATTAACTCTCCCCTTCCTCATTCCCTCTTTTTATTCCTCGCTCTCTCCTCTTCTCTCTCTATCCCTCTTCCTTCCTTTCTCTCCTTGCCATCCCCTTTACTTCATCTGCTTTTCCTCCTTTCCTTTACTAAATTTTTCTTTTCTCATATTTCTTCTATTTGTCTTCTTCTTTTTTTCTCTCTCTCTCTCTCTCTCTCTTTCTCACTTTCATTATCATATCCTCACCTTTCGCTCTTTACTCCTTTTATTCTTCTATTATTCTGCGTTTCCCGGTCATTTTTAACAATCTTTTTTCTCATTTCTCATCTCTTTTTCTCTTTCACTTTCTCCAATATTAGCTCTTCTCTCCTCTGCCTTCTATTCTTAGCAACATAATCTTCTTCCTTTTCTTTTTTTTTTCTCTTCCTTCTTCCTTATTATCTTTTCTTTGCTCTTCTTTTCTCATGTTCTTCCTTATCATCTCTCCTTTTAGTTTATCTTCTTGTCTTCTACCAGTCTAATTTTTGTGTTCTTTTATTCTCCTCTTCCTTCTTTTCCATTACACTCAGGTCCTCTTCTCTCCTCTCTTCCCCTCTTCCTTCTTTTAGCACTCTCTCCTCGTTTTTTTCTCTTTCCTTCCCTCTTCCTTTGTTATTTTACTATCCTCTCATCCACTTTTCTCCTCTTCATTCTTTCCTTTATCACTCTCTCCTGGTTTTCTCTCCTTTCCCCCTCTCTTCCTTCATTCCTTTAATATCCTGTCATGGTCTTCTTTTCTCTATTTTTCTCCTCTTCGTTCTTTTCTCTACCATTCTCTCCTTTTGTCTTTTCTCCTCTTCCTTTTTTTCTTTCATTACTCTCTCCTCGTCATTTTTTTTTATCTCCTCTTTCTTCGTATATTTACTCTTTCTTCTATTTCCCTCCTCTTCGTTATTTCTTCTACCAGTCTCTCCTCTCATTTTCTCCTCCTCCTCCTCCTCCTCTTCCTTGTATGATCGTTACCCACACACACACACACACACACACACATCAATCTTATCGACTCTACTGTTACACTTCTTGACCTCTTAACCCTTTCCCTGACACACGAAACAATTAGCAGCACCAGAAGCAATGCGTGGTCTTTATAAACATCTACAAGAAAATTAGCGATGAAAAAGGATACATTTTTCATTTTTTTCCAGTTGAAAGATTGAATATGGCTGTAGAAGAAGTAAAGATGTCTCAGAGTGATTGGTAATTAGGGAAAGGTGTACCAGGGGGCAGTGAAAGGGTTAAAATGACTATTACCTCAAAGGCTACAGAGATACAGGTTATCATGGTGTTTTCCGAATGATTGCGTAAAATTCTTGTTAAATTATCAGCAGAATTATCAAAAAATCCTTGAAAACACGAGTAAATTCTGCTAGAGTGTTGAATGTAAGAGTGTGATAAGACAAACGAAATCTTTAAAAAATACGGACTTCAGTTTCCCGCCAGTTCATGATTGCAGGTTATTTTATGCAGCCAAGTTCGGATACGTTTTTATTTATTTATTTTTTTTTTTCGCCTCTTTAGACTGAACGTGTAATGCGTTATGTATTCTGTATGCGAGTTGCGGGTGTCTTTCCTTTTGTCTCTCTATATTTTTTGTTATTTTTATGCGTCACGAATACTAAGTGTTTATATTTGTAATTTTTTCTTTCTATTTATGTTTGGTGATACATTTATTATTTATTTATTTATTTATTTATTTTTTTTTTTTTGGGGGGAGAAAGTGAAAATAAGTGAGGCGTGATTCTGTTTTAATGGTGTTTGAGTTTTATTGAAGTTAGAATTGTTTTAGAGAGAGAGAGAGAGAGAGAGAGAGAGAGAGAGAGAGAGAGAGAGAGAGAGAGAGAGAGAGAGAGAGAGAGAGAGAGAGAAACCACACAAACACATCAGAATAATTATCTTTTTTTTTATCACTCTCTCTCCTTCCTTCCTTCCTTCCTTCCTTTCTCGTTCATTATCTCATTCATTCTCACTCTCCCACTCTCAAACCACTCACTCTCTCCCTGGAGCGCCGCACTCACCACAGCCCCGCCACTCCGACACGTAATTCCCGCAGAGGTTAGAGCTACACTGAATTAACGTATCATTATCACAAGCTTACTAGTAACTCCACAAAAAACACGCCGTGATTTCGTGCTGCCGTTGCGTCTACTACTACTACTACTACTACTACTACTACTACTACTAAAACTACTACTACTACTACTAGCACTACAATACTCCAACTTAACTCCTCTTCCTCCCTCCTACCACCACCAACACCACCTCATCTTACCCAGCTCCGTGTCAACAGCCAGCAACCAGTAGCCACCATTTACTCAGCCTCTCCCCCTCTCCTTTTTACCATGTCAAGTTTCTTTCCCCTGCTTCTACATACTCTCATCCTCTCACCCTCCAGCTCACCTTCCCTGCCACTCTAATTTGTACCTGACACGCGTCCAAGTAACCTAATTCTCAGGTAAACTTGCTTCAACTCTTCACGAAGCGCACATTTCGTCCTAGTTTCCTCCCTTCCTTCATTTTAACTTGCGTGTTTCATTTTACTTTTTTGTTCTTTCCTTTTCGGAGAGAGAGAGAGAGAGAGAGAGAGAGAGAGAGAGAGAGAGAGAGAGAGAGAGAGAGAGAGAGAGAGAGTGGGGGGTATGGCTGGCTGGGTGTGTGGGTGTGTGGGTGGTTGTGTCCTTGTTCTGGCTTCATATTCTTTTTTTTTTTTCAGTGTGCTGGTGATGGTGGTGGTGATGATGGTGATGGTGGTTGTGATAGTAGTAGTAGTAGTAGTAGTAGTAGTAGTAGTAGTAGTAGTAGTAGTAGTAGTTCTTGTTGTTGTAGTAGTAGTAGTAGTAGTGGTAGTAGTAGTTCTTGTTATAGAAGTAGCAGCAGCAGTAACAGAACCAGCAGCAGCAGCAGCAGCAATATAAGAAATACAGTAGTTGTGGTAGTAGTGGTAACACCAAAACATAAATAAATAAATAAATAAATAAACAAAGAAAATCGAATATAATAACAATAATAATAATAATAATAATAATAATAATAATAATAATAATACCACCACCATCAACAACAACAACAACAACAACAACAACAACAACAACAACAACAACAACAACAAAGCCACCACCACCATCACAACCAACCCCCCAAAAAAAAAAAAAAAAAAAAAACTAAAACCAAATTAAATAAGACCAATAGGATAACGCGACAACACACACATCCCCCTTTATAAAACCATATTCCTGGCAACAGTTAGCGAAAATAAGGCCAGGACCAAAATGACAGGGATCCGGATTCATCACCACCATTGGCCAGAATTCGCATGCACATTCGGATTCCCAACGTGTCATTTCATGCAGCTTTCATGAGAGCATCGAGTTAAATATGTAGGAGGGAAAATGTAGGCTGAGATAAAACGATATTGAGAGAGAGAGAGAGAGAGAGAGAGAGAGAGAGAGAGAGAGAGAGAGAGAGAGAGAGAGAGAGAGAGAGAGAGAGAGAGAGAGAGAGAGAGAGAGAGAATTATCTTCCATTTTCTTGTAGTAACGTAATACATAGAGATATTGGCAGTTTGTTTACCACTGGGAGAGAGAGAGAGAGAGAGAGAGAGAGAGAGAGAGAGAGAGAGAGATGGAAAACAAACACCAGCAAAGCAGTTGGCTCTTCAGAAACCCCGATGAGCCACACTGTTTAAAGTAAAAGATAGGATAGTAAAGGCGAAGACTCCTCCCCGCACGCCACTATCACCAGAAGAAACACCGTCAAGGGAGGATGAAGAGCATGGAAACCTAACTAAACCTAACCAACACTACTGCATCAACAACCAAGGCAGGACATGTAACCCAAGAATCACTAAGAAACTGGTAGAAAAACTGACGGTGAATATGTTGCTTCTTAATTGATCATAAGAAAACAGTGTACAAGCTTACTCTGGTGTTTTAAATGTCCTTAATCTAGTGCCATTTTGCAAGACTCGTTCATGTTGTTAGTGTTAATATTTAGTCCTTGTATGTCGTTTAGGTTAAGTTAAGTTAGGTTAGGTTAGGTTAGGGTTAGCTTAGGTTAGGTTAGGTTAGGTTAGATTAGGATAGGTTAGGATAGGATAGGTTAGGATAGGTTAAGATAGGATAGGTTAGTTTAGGATAGGTTAGGTTAGATAACGTTAGGTTAGGTTAGGTAATGTTAGGTTAGGTTAGGATAGGTTAGGTTAGGTAATGTTAGGTTAGGTTAGGTTAGGTAATCTTAGGTTAGGTTAGGTTAGGTTAGGTAATATTAGGTTAGGTTAAGTTAGGTTAGGTAATGTTAGTTAGGTTAGGTAATGTTAGGTTAGTTGTTAGGTTAGGTAATGTTAGGTTAGGTTAGGTTAGGTTAGGTTAGGTTAGGTCGCTTTCTACAAACCTACCCATGACATGAAACACGTAAGAAGAAAGAATATGAGACAAGAGTGAAAAAATGAATGAAGGAAGTAAAAAAAAAAATAGAAAGAATAAAAGCACGACAGACAAACTAATGCCACATAAAAAAAAAAAAAAAAAACATCCCAGTAACGGTTCATTTTATAACAAAGAGAATAATTTCGCTACAACAACGCAGTGTCTTAGTTGCGGATTGATCTAAGTGCTTGTTTAATGTGTTCTTGAAGGCTGCAATTGTTATATTACCGACGATACTGATTTTTTTTTTTCTTTTGTTAATGATCGAAATGAAGAAATGATTGCCTTCTTCTGACGATGATCTTTCAAGAGACAGACAGACAGACAGACAGGAAGAGACTTTGACAGACAGGCACACTGATAGAGAGGCAGATGCACAGACAGACAGACAGACAGACAGACAGACAGACAGACAGACACACACACACACACACACACACACACACACACACACACACACACACACACACACACACACACACACAGAAAGAAAAAGAGAAAAAAAAAAGAAAAAGAAAGAAAGAAAAAGAGGAAGAAAAGAAGGAAGAGAAACAGACAGGCACAAAATCAGAAAGACATACAAATAGCCATAATGAAAAAGAATGAGATTACGTTAGAGGAAGTTCGAATTAAGAAAGGGAAAAATAAAGACAGAGTGACAGAAAATCAGGGAGACCAACAGTACAGTGACGCCGTAATGAAAAATAATGCTAGGTCAGATGAGGGCCAGTACAAATTAAGGGAGAGAGAAATATAGACAGACAGACAGACAGACAGATAAACAGACAGACAGACAGACAAACAGACAGACAGATAGACAGACAGACAGACAGACAGACAGACAGACAAACAAACAAACAAACAAACAAACAAACAAACAAACAAACAAACAAACACACAGACACACAGACAGACACACAAACAGACACACAGACAGACAGACAGACGGACAGACAAACAAACAAACAAATAAACAAACAAACAAACAAACAAACAGACAGACAGACAGACGCACAGACAGACACACAAACAGACACACAGACAGACAGACAAACAAACAAACAAACAAACAAACAGACAGACAGACAGACGGACAGAGACAGACAGACAGACAGACAGACAGACAGAAAGAAAGACGCAAAATCAGACATATAGTTACCCAAAATTAAAAATAATGTTAAGTTAGATTAAGAGAAGGAACAAATTAAGAGAGAAATAGACAGAAAAACAGACAGACAAACAGACAGACAGAGACAAAGACATACAATTACCTGATAGCGAAAAAATAATGAAAACGTTACGGGAAAAGCAAATTAAGGGAGAAATAGGAAAAAATGAATAAACAGGCAGACAGACAGACAGACAGACAGACAGACAGATAGAAACCCATAACGCAAAATAACGTCAGGTTAGGTTAGGGGGGGCAGCAAATTACGGAAGGGGAAAATAAATGGCACTGTGGAGAAGGGTTAAATGCGCGTGAAAACTGCTAATGAAGGAGGCTGATGGGGAGTTAAAATGTTGCCTTTGACGATTGACACCAACTGACAAAAATATGAATGCAATGATCAGAATAATTTTAAGCGCAAGAACGTCCGCCTTTTCACAGGTAAATTCTGAATCAATATTGCTACCTAAAGCTGTGTTTCTCTCTCTCTCTCTCTCTCTCTCTCTCTCTCTCTCTCTCTCTCTCTCTCTCTCTCTCTCTCTCTCTCTCTCTCTCTCTCTCTCTCTCTCTCATGGTCTATTTCTTTTCTAGCACTCAGCCTTTTCCAGTTATCTTGACTCTCTCTCTCTCTCTCTCTCTCTCTCTCTCTCTCTCTCTCTCTCTCTCTCTCTCTCTCTCGTTCTTTTTCTCTTCCTCGTCCTCCCCCTTTCCAGTAATCTGAAGTCACACACACACACACACACACACACACACACACACACACACACACACACACACACACACACACACACACACACACACACGATAAGAGCGACATAACACCTCCATTAACGTCTCAACGATTGCAACACACCTGGGGAGAGAGAGAGAGAGAGAGAGAGAGAGAGAGAGAGAGAGAGAGAGAGAGAGAGAGAGAGAGAGAGAGAGAGAGAGCCGATAAGAGTGGGAAATAAACGTTAGAACGAGGTAAATGTGAAAAGTATAAAAATTCAGCTTGTCTGAGAGAGAGAGAGAGAGAGAGAGAGAGAGAGAGAGAGAGAGAGAGAGAGAGAGAGAGAGAGAGAGAGAGAGAGAGAGAGAGAGAGAGAAATTGATAAGAGAGTCAGCGAGTCTGTCAAAACCAACCAAGGAGGAGGAAGAGGGAGGAAGGAAGAGGAGGAAGAGGGAGAGAAAAGTTGGAAAAGTAGGAGAAGGAGGAGGAGGAGGAAACACTTAGCTATCCCGTAATATCGATTTTACGAAGCCGAATACCTTGTTTGGCTTCACACGTGGACACCATCATCTGTTTGTTTATGTGACCATCACCGTCACAATTACTCCCACAATCACTCCCACCATAACATATTCACCATCTTTCGTCACTATACACACATACGCATTTACTTTAAACTCCTAGGGCTTCTTGAGTTTGAGAGGCACGTGTCACTGCTAACGAAATGGGAGCGATAAGGAGTACTTCTTGTAAGGCTTCTGTTTAATAACTGTAATGTGAGTTTACAGTGAGGTTATGCGGGGGGTTATGAAACAAGCCACTGACAACAATGAATGATGGGGTAGTACAAGGTTTTCATTTAGGACCTGTAGTTTTAATTTGACTGAGCATATGTCTTGGGTTACGCTCTCTTGTTCGTGAAAGGGTTAAGAATTGAAATTTGCACTTTGATTTTGTATTGTTATTGTGTCCCGCTATGGCCCGTGCTCAGAAAGGCTTTGCTCTCTCACCACGACTATCTTCAAAGGCCACAGAGATGGTTAGCCGGGTTCTCAAGAGTGTTTCTCCTGTTAATGATGTGGAAATCTTGTCAATCTGCCACTCGAACCAGAAAACATCCTTAAAAACCTGGTGTAAATTCATCAAGACCGCTTTGAAATTGATAGTTACGTGCAGAAGTGTTTTAGAATATGGCTCTACATCACCATCTTTTTGAAACACACCGCTATTCCAATCACTATCACTGTCAACATTAGTATTAGGAACCGGTTATGTAATGTTCGATAATTTTTAAAGTCCCCGGAATCCTGATTTTTTTTTTTTTAATGCTACTGTGTTTTACTTCATCACCATCTTTTTTTAAACACGTCGCAATTCCAACCACTGTCACTGTCACCTCTGAGAAATGATTATGTAATGTTTGGTAACTTTGTAACTCTGGAATCCTGGAGTTTTAGGGTGTTACTGTGTCTCATTCACCATCTTTTTTTTCATCACCTTTTTTTTTTTTACTTTTTTCACCATCTTTTTCACCATTTTTATTTATTTATTTATTTTTTTTTTACTTATAAATGTCTGGAATCCTGGAGTTTTAAGGTGTTACTGTGTCTCATTCACCATCTTTTTTCATCATCTTTTTAAACTTCATTTCACCATTTTTTTTTACTTTGTAACTCTCTAGAATCCTGCAGTTTTTAAGCGTTACTGTGTCTCATTTTATCACCATCATTTCGAAACACATCACTATTCAAACCACCATCACCGTCACTATTGGGAGCTGATTATGTAATGCTTGGTAATTTCAAAAGTATCTGGAATCCAAACTTACGATCTTTTAAGTGTCTGTGTTTCACTATATCACTATCTTTCTTAAACACACCATTATTTTTATCTCTATCACCATTATTATTATTATTATTATTATTATTATTATTATTATTATTATTATTACTATATTATTTAATGTCTGTACTATATTGGTACTCTTGAAAACTGATTATTTGGTGTCTTGTAACTGATAGTGATAGCAAGTAGTGATAGTGATCGTAATGTGATAGTGTTTCTCATCTTATCACCATCTTTTTTTAAACATCACTACTTCTATCACCATCATTATTACCATTCACTATCATGGCTTTTTGGAAAATTTCCTTCATCACACTTTCATAACATTCACTAACACGTTTATCTCCCCATTCATCACCATCAGCCGTCACCATCATCACTATCTCACAATCATTCCCTGAACATACATCAATTTTTTTTTTAAGAAATTCTAGTTTAATATATTACAGCCAAAACTCACACATTGGTAAATTGATTCTTCATTATCATTCACCATCTCACCATCACTTCTTTGGAAACATAATCACCATCAGAACATTTAAATTCTTATTCACTATACTTTCACAGTCTCTGTATATTTACACCTTCGCCTGTCACTATCGATTTCACTATCACAGCTGCTGTCTGGCCTTCACTATCACCCTCTCCCTTTTGCCGTATCACTAACCTCAAAAGCCTTCACAGAAAAAACACGTCACACACACACACACACACACACACACACACACACACACACACACGAGCAAATCTTTCATCTCATATTATTGTGTGTGTGTGTGTGTGTGTGTGTGTGTGTGTGTGTGTGTGTGTGTGTGTGTGTGTGTGTGTGTGTGTGTGTGTGTGTGTAATAACATTAATAATAAACGGTTTATTCATATGGCAGTAGTTTCACTGAAAATATACAATGGGTTTCGGGGGAAGCTTAACATTAAGCCTAAGGTTAATCTTGAGAGAGGAACTAACTGTTAATGACTCGCACCATGGTGGGAATTGTGTGTGTGTGTGTGTGTGTGTGTGTGTGTGTGTGTGTGTGTGTGTGTGTGTGTGTGTGTGTGTGTGTGTGTGTGTGTGTGTGTGTGTGTGTGTGTGTGTGTGTGTTTACTATTAAGCCACTCTATTTTGCATAACTATATTACACATTTCACACTTCCTGATACAGAGAGAGAGAGAGAGAGAGAGAGAGAGAGAGAGAGAGAGAGAGAGAGAGAGAGAGAGAGAGAGAGAGAATAAACATCCATGCTAGACAATGAAAACACCACCATTACGCAACCTTAGTCTTAAAATCCCACATCCTGCCCAGCACTACGTTCTAAGCTCGTATCAGCCCACCTTCTTCCCTTCCCCTCAGCAGCCTTCCCTCCTCCTCCTAGCCTGCCGTCCTTGAGCATCTTCACTGAGTCTCCAACAACACTAGATAGTCTTATAACCTTTTCAACAAACAAACCATAGATTATTATTATTTACTTATTTTTTTTTTTTTTTTAAGTTTTGTAGATAAAAATGTTCATTGTCGTTAGTCTTTCTCTAATATTCTTTTAACATAGATTAAACACTTTTGTTTTTATATTTTTGTTTGTTTTTCTCTAATATTCTTTCAATACCAAGCCTTTACGTATACCAATAGATTAAACATTTTTTTTCTATTTTAATATTCTAGTTAGTTGTTTCTCTAATACTATCGTAACTTCAAACAATTACATCCTCCCACATGCAAAAACAACTCATAGATTTAACGTTTTTTTCCGGTTTTTCTTTTTTAAATTGCAACATTTTTTTTTTCCTCTAATGTTATAATAACTTCAAACACCTGTACCCTCTCCACAAACAGCCCGTACACTAAACATTTTTTTTTCATGTTTTAATATTACAGTTAATTCTTTCTCTATTATCATCACTCAAGCACGTACGCCCTCCACCGCAAACAACAGAAGCTATGGACAATACCCCAAATCTTCTTTTCTTATAATATAGTTAACCTTACTCTATAATCATCACATCATCACAACATTTAACCACGAGTCGTACGCTAATCCTTTCCTTTTATACTTCAGCTACGTGTTCTCTGTTGCTTTACGTGGCTAGTGCATTACGGTGATAGCAGACAACCTATACTCCCTGCAAGCCAAGTTGATCTATAAGCCACGTCCTTGCCTCACCCTCGCCCTCCGCGGACCAGCAGATTGGTGGACTCAAAATGTTCTTGCCACTTCTTACCCAAATATTTAATCAAAGTGTTTTCATTCGGCGTTTAAAATAACCTTTCCCCTGAGCTGACTTTCGAAAATATCAATAGGGAAACAACAATGATATCAGAGTAATAATCCTTCAGCAACATTGTGGAAATACATAATTATATAAAGTCAATCGCATGAGTATCAACGTGCCATCCCCGTCATTATTAATTCTTCCTGTACAGGGCAGGAGGCAGGCAGGGGACGTCTTGTAGATCGCTTGTCCCACGGCGGCTATACTAAGGGCATGGTGGTCTGTTACTGCTTAAAATCCCTTATAATCCTTTGTAGAGGAAAATAAATAAAAAGTTAATAAGTAAAAAGCATAAATCATCCCATCTCATCATTCCCCATTTATTTTTTTTTTGCCCATCTCCATTTATTTATTTTTTTTTACTAATACATAATAACCAATTTGTACAAGTATAGGTTTTTACGAGTTAAAAGAAAATCTGGGTACCTCCTCATTACCCTTCCTTCTTCTTCCTCACCACCTCACCCAGTCTTTCTCCTTGCCCTCTAAAATGTTTGTGGTCAACAGTACAACAGTTATATTTGACATACACTGACAGATCGTAACCCGCAACTGTAACACGTGGCTAAAATTTTATGTACTGTCTGCAAAATGTGAGGATTTCTGAATGCTCGAATGGTTTTATCTATTTATCTCTTATCTGTTAATTTAATTTGTTTTCTATTTCTGTTTTTTTTTTTTTTTTTTTTTGGTAGTTAATGCAGCAGTGAATGTTCTTGCAATGTTCTCGTGACGATTTCCATTTCCATGGAATGTTTCTCTGCTTATCACAAACAGCATCGAAGGGATAGATGTGTTTTGTTGTTTCTTTATGTTCTCTTGTGTTCCCTTCCCTCTCATCGTCCCTGCACCCTTACACAGAAGGGAACTGAAAATAGACCCAAACCAAACTGCAAGAGATGCACGCCGCTGCTTTTCACCAAGTCAGATCAACACGTCTCACAAAAAGGGAACGAAAAAAAAAAAACGAACGAGTATTTTTATCAAAACTGAAAAGTAAAAGTGGTAAAACATATCTGATGAAAAGAAAAAAAAAAAGAAAAAAAAGAAAAAAGCAGGAACTGTTACATTAATTACTCTGACAAATCTTGATGTCTGTTTGTTTGTCTGTTCGTCTGTTTGTTTGTCTGTTTGTCTGTTTGTATTACTTATTCACAGCAAGGATGGCAAATTTAGAGTAAAACCATTACGTTCCAATAAAAAGTGGACTATAATCTTCACTTAAAAATAACGACATTAAGGGGAAAAATATGTATATATCCAAAGCCATCAGCAAACACTGTAGTCACTGGAGAGGCAGAGCGGGGCACGGCCGTGGATCAGGTGCCAGACTGTCATTGTAGCACCAAAAATTACACGTTTTAATAATAACAGCAACAATAATAGTAGTAGTAGTAGTAGTAGTAGTAGTAGTAGTAGTAGTAGTAGTAGTAGTAGTAGTAGTAGTAGTAGTAGTAATAATAATAATAATAATAATAATAATAATAATAATAATAATAATAATAATAATAATAATAATAACAACAACAACATTATCACTCGAAATCATATTATACAGTCAAATATAATGAAAAACTTATATACAAAAAAAAAAAAATGTAAGAAGTTTAATATCAAAAAATAAGTTAATAGAAAAATCAAAATTCAATACGAATACTAAAATCTGAGATCATAACAGACACAGCAAACTACACGCAACACAACACGAGTGCCAGTCAATGTGTCTGTACAGGAGATGTGCACTCTAAAAATCTGAGTTTGTCATGTCCAATAAAGTTAAACCAATCACTTTATATTCGCCGTGTAATGAATATGCACGTAGAAATTCGAAAACACTGAAATTAAAATACAACACAGGAAGAATAGCAGTCAATGTATATATAAACTAGAAGTGCACTGTAAAAATTCATGTTTGTGATCTCCAATGCAGTTATACGGACCACTCTATATTCACTACGCAATGAACATACACTTACAACTTCGAAAACATAGAATTAAAAAAAACAAGAAAAAAGAATAAAAACACAACAGCAACGGCAGTGTACAGACGTGAACATTAAAACTATAGGCTTCCAATGCTCAGTAATATTATATGGACCATTCTATATACAACTATGTAACGAAAACACACACACACACATACACACATACGCACACACGCTTCTCTACTCGATGACAATTAATTATTCAATGTATCCATATGAATAAAAACAAGGGTGAGTTAAATAAAAAAAAAATAAAAATAAAAGAGGAGATACATTAGATAATAGCTCACACATGGACGCAATAACAAGACACGTCATTACATTATCGTGTAGCTGCGCAATGTATGGATGATAAGCACACTGCGCAAGACACGAGAACCTACGCAGGATATCACACACACACACACACACACACACAGAGAGAGAGAGAGAGAGAGAGAGAGAGAGAGAGAGAGAGAGAGAGAGAGAGAGAGAGAGAGAGAGAGAGAGAGAGAGAGAGAGAGACCAAAAAGATCCGTCACAAAAACATGATCCAACGCTTTCTTTCGCTTTCATGTTAACTCTCCCTCTCCCTCTCCCTCTCTCCTCCCGTTATTAGTGATGGAGGAGGAGGAGGAGGAGGAGGAGGGTCATGGATACGATGCTGATGGATTAGAGTCACGATATCGGTGCCGCCCTCTCTCTCTCTCTCTCTCTCTCTCTCTCTCTCTCTCTCTCTCTCTCTCTCTCTCTGGGTCTTATCTTTAGACTGTCAGGTGTGCTGCGAGTAAGCTCCTTTCTCTCTCTCTCTCTCTCTCTCTCTCTCTCTCTCTCTCTCTCTCTCTCTCTCTCTCTCTCTCTCTCTCAGCAAGGTAGAGTTATCAGTGATAGTGTGGCCAAGATTTTTCTTACACAACCTCTTCAGAAATCAGCTTTGTGATAAGACTTAATTTTCTTACTCTAGGGAGGAGGAGGAGGAGGAGGAAAATTAGGGGCATTACGGTTTTGTTGCTATTGTTGTGATTTTTTTCTTTTTTTTTTCTTATTGGTCCAGTCACTTATTTAGTTAGTGTGTGTGTGTGTGTGTGTGTGTGTGTGTGTGTGTGTGTGTGTGTGTGTGTGTGTGTGTGTGTGTGTGTGTGTGTGTGTGTGTGTGTGTGTGTGTGTGTGTGTGTCAGAAATTAAAGCATGTATTTTCTCTTTTGTTTTCATTGCCATTGTTGTTGTTGTTGTTCTTAGAGTAGTAGTAGTAGTAGTAGTAGTAGTAATAGTATCATTATCATCATCGTCATACTGAGCATCATCATCAATCATCATTCTTCTTACTCCAATCGCTTCAGGAATCGATATCATGTCAGACAATCTCTCTCTCTCTCTCTGCTGGACCCCCCTCTATTAATCTAATAAGCTTCCCTAACAACCCCTATTGTACCAAACAACCACACTTAGGCTATTACATAGATCTCTTAACAACCCCAATTTCACCTAACAGCAACGCTTGAGCAATTACGTAACACACCAGCACATTAAACCACCGCTTCTTCACTTAACACGCATCCGAGACTCGCACTCCTAAACCTAACGACGTCTAACCGTAACTAATTGAAATGGGACTTAATGAGGATGATTTTCAAGGTTACTTTCATGTTTCCACCGCTAATTTAATAGTATTCTGTATCATTAATAGGAAAAAAATTAAAAATCCATGGAAACTCGATTATTCGTCTCTGTGCCCTTTGCAATTCGTCTTGATGATGGAACAAAGCGTTTAACAATACGGGGCTTAAGTCTTCTGGTGTTGTGTTCCTGAGTGCTGCTTGACAATTAGATGGGATCACAGGCAACGCATAACTAGTTGGCACCCTCCCCAAGGTCGTAGCTGGCGTCTTAATCAGCTGACAAAATTCCAGAGAGAGAGAGAGAGAGAGAGAGTGTGTGTGAGGAAGAGACGCTGCGCAGTCGGGATCCGTCACGTTTATGTTAAGAGGAATACATGAATAAAGAAGTGTGATCTATAAGGGAACTGTAACCCCCACGCTGCTGCTGCTGGTGCTGCCGCCTGACCCTACTCGTCCCCTATCCGCCGTGCGTGTTGCATAGGTTTCTTCCGCATTGATAACGGGGTTAGCGTGCGACAAAACAACGAAAGGTGCCCTCTGGCTAACCCACGCAAGTAGGGAAATGTGTGTGTGTGTGTGTGTGTGTGTGTGAGTGAAGCTTAAATAAATGCGTGAGTGTCCAAGTTAAACAAGGAAGGTTTTGTGTTCAACTAAACAAGGAAACCAGGATGTCCACCATCACTCAGACAAGGGAGTGTCCAGGTGTCCCACGCAAACAAGGGTGTCCAGCTTGGCTCAAACAAGGAAGGGTGTCCACTCAGTTTAAGCGTGGAAAGGTATCTATTTTAACTCTGACTGCCACTTGGTACATCTTTCCCTAATTATCAATCACTCTGAGACACCTCTACTTGTTCTACAGCCACATCCAATCTTTGAACTGGGAAGAAATTGCAAAGTGTACTCTTTCTTCATCGCTAACTTTTTTGTAGATGTTTATAAAGACTACGCATTGCTTCTGGTGCTGCTAATTGTTTCGTGTCGCAAGTATAAGGCTTAAACAAGGGTGTCAGTGTTAAGTAAGGAAAGAAAGATGCCCATCTCAACTCAAACAAGGAGATAAGCATGTCTGTCTCACCTCAAGCAAGAAAGATATTCACCTCACACAAGAAAGGGAGGGTTTTAATTTCAACTCAAAGAGGATACAGTGTCAATGAACAAGGAAGGAATGGTGCCCACCTCCTCTCAAGTAAGGAAGGAAATCCACCTCAGTTCAAGCAATGAAGGTAAGAAAGACGTTCAGACAATTCATGAAAGGAAGGAAGGATAGGCAAGTACCCACCACAATTTAAGGAAGGAATGGTGTCCGTGTCCACCACCGACAGAGGCGTCCACTCAAACAAGGAAGACAGTCCAGCTAAACAAGTGTCTCCGGCTGGTCTTTGTTGAATCAGGTGTCGCAGTGTCCAGTCAAGCGACACCAAAAAAAAAAAAAAAAAAACACAATCGACGTCTTGCGAGGGGCAGTACTTTGGTCACAATGGGCGTAAGAACGTAAACAAAGCAGGTAAAGGTGACAGGAGCACAGGGACACTTACCTATACATGAGGGTTGTGGTTAGCGCCATCTAGACGCCTTGCCTCCACATGCCACCACCGTCACCGCACTCATCTATCCACACCACCATAAAAAGAGGAAAAATACATCAATAACCACGAATTATACACACGCAACTTAACAACACGTATATAAACAAACCCCCCATGCATTCCAATCCCTATCCACACATATACACACTTAACACACCAGATTAAAAATAACGCATAAAAACTGACACAATATTTCCGACTAGGGACAAAAATAGGGTAGACTTTGTGTGTTTACCCTGAGTGAGATCCTTGCATGTGTGTGTATGTGTGTGTGTGTGTGTGTGTGTGTGTCAGTCACCGCACCTCACACACCCTTCTTCCTCCAACTCACAACGCACACTGCCACAAAATTTCAATCTCCTCTTATGAAACCCACGTCACTGTAACAAGTAATAGAGGTCCTTTTTCCTAAGCAGCAGCGGGTAGTTTAACACGACTGCTCAGCTTCACGCCACTACAGGTAACTGGCAACACTATAAACGTGCTACCACTACCACCACCACCGCCGCCGCCGCCACTGACACCACCGAGCGAACCGCGCCCAAACGATGCGATTTGGAAAAGATGAACGATAGTGGGAAAAAGAAAATGGATTGTTTGTACGTAAGGAAGTCGTCGCCGTCGTGTGTCCGTGTGTACGAGAGAGAGAGAGAGAGAGAGAGAGAGAGAGAGAGAGAGAGAGAGAGAGAGAGAGAGAGAGAGAGAGAGAGAGAGAGAGAGAAGAAAATGGATCTCTTAACAGGGTACACTTAACTACTATTAATCTCTCTCTCTCTCTCTCTCTCTCTCTCTCTCTCTCTCTCTCTCTCTCTCTCTCTCTCTCTCTCTCGTACACACAGACCAATTGTTCTTTTTGCTACTATTGATAGCGTGTTTCCAATAATAGGAAAAGAAAACGCATATATCAGTTGCTTCATCATACTCTACGCAATCAATAGTTTGCGAATTAAAATATCTGCTATTCTTAATGTTAGTTTGTTGTTTGGCTGCTATTGCTACTATATTCTCAACAACAACAACAACAAAAAATAATACAACATATCACAGCTGATCGATCTATATAATTAACTGTTTAGGAATCTTTGCTTCGCTATGAGTAAAATATGAAATTATGACCTCTATAATACTTATTCCTAAAGGAGGACTCCCGGACTAGCAGCAGCAGAGGACCACCACACCTCTGAGGAATACACTTTAAATTCCACCAAGTATACCAAGTAAGTAAGTATGTAAGTACACTGCTTCACGTAACAAGAACACTGGTAAACCTAGACGATGTATGAACAGGCTGATGAAATACTAACCGAGATGCACAACAGAGGAAAGAAGGGAGTAGAAAAAGAAGCAGAAGATAGCAAAAGATAAACAGATAGAAGAACAATGACCAAGATTACTATTAAGATTACTATAAAAGATGCCGCAGGTTGGTGAGTCAAGAGAAGAGAAATGGTAACCTAACAACCATAGCAATGTTGCAAACACAGTAACATTACCCCAAAAAAAACTCACATGAAATACCGTGACAATTTTAATCGCTCACCTCACAAAGTTCCCACAGAGCAACAGCATATTTATACGTCCAGCATTTATTGCGCCGCGTCAGGAGGGTCATGGGGCTGCCTGGTGGTGGTTCCAACGGTAAACAAACAAACATGCCACCAGCCACATGCCACGTGCCTCGAGGGTCACCAATCAGGAATATTCACACCTGGTGACCTCGCCTATGTCGGGTCACCCAGGTTAAGTTAAAAGCCACCGGTGGTCAGATTGTCAGCCCAGCATGGAGTTTGGTTATTGATTTCCCTCCCTTTTAGATTCCCGGGTCAATATTCGTGCACCAGCTTCCGGTGTGGCGCGTCCCCAAAAAAGGTAAACATTGTTATGATCCCTTAAAATATTTTTTTTCATATATTTCTATAAAACATCATTTTTTCTATAACAAAATCAGCAATAAATATTAAAACTAAAATATCTGTGCTTTAAGTAGTTTTTAAGTAGTTTACAGTGATTCTGTATTCATTAAGTGTCATAACTATAAAAGTTGTTATTTTTATGTATCGCAGGTTATTCTTTACGAAAAAGTAACAATTATGATTCTTGTGTTAATATAATATTCATACTTATTTTCAGAATGATGCTGAAGTATAACCATAACAATTTGGGCAACACGTTGTTGTTGTTGTTGTTGCATCACGTTGGCGAGACTCGAGACGCTTCTTGGCCTCCAGCTCTGCCTTCCACTCCACCATGGCGGACGAGGAATTTGATGGCGATGAGTGAGTAGATCCCAGTGTTTAGTCATCTTATAGACGTGAACGTGTGTGGCGTGGCCTTGTGTTCCCCGGGGTGGCGTGGCGGGAGCATGAAGGAAGGCAAGGTGCACCACATGGGCCTGGCGGGATTTGCGTCACTTCGGCGTCACTCACCACAACTCTGGGACGTAAAGATTCTTCCGATTAATTCTACGCAAAAGGCTTCTGTGTTATTTCAGCTCGTCCTCCTGCTCCGATACATTTTTTTTTGGCGCAGCAGTAACAAACTTGATTTGTCTGAGATTACAGCAGATTATTGTTGCTTATCCATGACTTTCAAGATATGGGACAGGATTACTGGTATCAATTACCACATAATATATTTGTCAGATTTTATGCTTAGCTGTACAGGCTCTTTATATTTAGGAAAGGAAGGTTTTTTTTTTCTGTAGCTATGTTGGACAAGTCATTTTACTTATGTATCACAAAAAAAAAAAAAATCTAAAAGGGGCAGAGCGAGACGACAAGTACTCATTGTTAACAAGAATCATATCATATATGGTATTATTCCAGAATCACTACAAATTAACTTTGTTCCTGTGACGTGTCTCATTAGCTAGAGCTCCTCATGCTGACTATTTTGAACCCTATATATGTATGTGTCACAGATTAACTCTGTCAGCAATTTAAAATTTATTGGTTTTCTTTCGGGTGTGTTGTCGTTACATTATGCTAGGTATGGTTAGATTTGGTTTAGTTAGGTTTGGTTACGTTAGATATTAAAGCCGCTGGTTATTTTTTTATTTTTTTTTATCGCCTTTGTATCAGGAGTGCTGTTGTGAGTGACTGGTCTAAACTGTGAACTGTGCAGTGTTGGTGAGGTTACAAATGGTATTTGCAATGACAAAACTATTTATTTCTAGTAAGTTTTTATGCATTTTGACTAATTTGCAATCAATTTTTGTCATAAATTACAATGTTCCTTAAGCATAAATGAAAACAGTGATTTTCAACAGAAAGTGATGGCAGATTATTTAAAGATGCATCAAAAATTAGCAGAAAAAAATAGTTTTGTCCTCCATATGGAGTTTGTTGGGAAACAGGAAATTTACCTCTTATCCATCTGTCCCAGCATTCAAGTCTGCAGTATTTCCTTCATGGTGCTGCTGTGTTCACCATGTAAAGTCTGATCTAGTACCAATTTGTAACTTTGCACCATTTTCTTTCAGTGTTGGTGACGACTTCGAGGAGGTGGAGGAGGACGAGAACCTGGATGATCTGCAGGAGGGAGAGGTAAGTGCCACGAAAGGAATGAATGTGTGGTTTTCTGATGTTGACACACAATTTGCTATATATATTCTCTGCTCAAGCGTGAAGTCAATAGTGTAACTGCCAAATAGGCACATGAACAGGGTCACATAAGCAAGTGTAACAGGTTTTTGATGATGATAGCTTGGCACTACATAGCACACTGACCCCATGGAAAGTATTGCCAGCTGCTGTGGGCCTGTGATCATGAGCTGCTTTGTTTGTTTAGGATGGTAATAGTCTTGTTATTTGTATCAATCCATTTCTCTCCTTGTGAAGGTAATTAATGATTTGTTTTACTTTTGTTGACAGGATGATGAAAACCAAGTGGAGTTGCTAACGGCAGGTGAAGGCCAAGCCGTGCCCACACAGAAACGCATCACAACCCCTTACATGACGAAGTAAGCAACCTGATTTTAGCTCATCAGAGGTGTATTAGAAGTTACAAAATACTTCCCATTACCTATCTCTCATACTTACCTACTATTTATTACTTGACTGCTTGGGATGTGGGTGAATTTCAGTTTAGGAAAGTGTTGTTCCTCAAAAGATATTCACAAATAAAAAATGTGTAGATTGGGACCAACTATATTTTATTTTTTCCCATTCAATGCATTTTCAATATTTGAAGCTTATTTTAAACATCATTATTTACAAACCTAAATTCCACGTTAACGAATTAAGATCTCATAAACTAATACGAGTGTGTAATGGGATGTGTGTAGTGTTTAATCTTTTCACTGCTCTTTGACACATCTTACCTTAACTACAAACCACATCTTTGTTCCACAGCCACTTTTTTTTTTTTTTTTTTTTTTATGTAGGAAGGACACTGGCCAAGGGCAACAAAAATCCAATAAAAAAAATATGCCCACTGAAATGCCAGTCCCATAAAAGGGTCAAATCAGTGGTCAAAAACTGATGAATAAGTGTCTTGAAACCTCCCTCTTGAAGGAATTCAAGTCATAGGAAGGTGGAAATACAGAAGCAGGCAGGGAGTTCCAGAGTTTACCAGAGAAAGGGATGAATGATTGAGAATACTGGTTAACTCTTGCGTCAGAGAGGTGGACAGAATAGGGGTGAGAGAAAGAAGAAAGTCTTGTGCAGTGAGGCCGTGGAAGGAGGGGAGGCATGCAGTTAGCATGAAAATAGCGGTAGAAGACAGCTAGATATGCAACATTGCGGCGGTGAGAGAGACTGAGGACAGTCAGTTAGAGGAGAGGAGTTGATGAGACGAAAAGCTTTTGATTCCACCCTGTCTAGAAGAGCAGTATGACTGGAACCCCCCCAGACATGTGAAGCATACTCCATACATGGACGGATAAGGCCCTTGTACAGAGTTAGCAGCGGGGGGGGTGAAAAAACTGGCAGAGACGTCTCAGAACGTCTAACTTCTTAGAAGCTGTTTTAGCTAGAGATGAGATGTGAAGTTTCCAGTTCAGATTATAAGTAAAGGACAGACCGAGGATGTTCAGTGTAGAAGAGAGGGACAGTTGAGTGTCATTGAAGAAGAGGGGATAGTTGTCTGGAAGATTGTGTCGAGTTGATAGATGGAGGAATTGAGTTTTTGAGGCATTGAACAATACCAAGTTTGCTCTGCCCCAATCAGAAATTTTAGAAAGATCAGAAGTCAAGCGTTCTGTGGCTTCCCTGCGTGATATGTTTACCTCCTGAAGGGTTGGATGTCTATGAAAAGACGTGGAAAAGTGCAGGGTGGTATCATCAGCGTAGGAGAGGATAGGACAAGAAGTTTGGTTTAGAAGATCATTAATGAATAATAAGAAAAGAGTGGGTGACAGGACAGAACCCTGAGGAACACTACTGTTAATAGATTAAGGAGAAGAACAATGACCGTCTACCACAGCAGCAATAGAACGGTCAGAAAGGAAACTTGAGATGAAGTTAAGGATAGAAACTGTAGGATAGCTTGGAAATCAAAGCTTTGTGCCAGACTCTATCAAAAGCTTTTGATATGTCCAAGGCAACAGCAAAAGTTTCACCAAAATCTCTAAAAGAGGATGACCAAGACTCAGTAAGGAAAGCCAGAAGATCACCAGTAGAGCAGCCTTGACGGAACCCATACTGGCGATCAGATAGGAGGTTGTGAAGTGATAGATGTTTAAGAATCTTCCTGTTGAGGATAGATTAAAAAACTTTAGATAGGCAGGAAATTAAAGCAATAGGACGGTAGTTTGAGGGATTAGAATGGTCAGCCATTTTAGGAACAGGTTGAGTGTAGGCAAACTTCCAGCAAGAAAGAAAGGTAGATGTTGACAGACAGAGCTGAAAGAGTTTGACTAGGCAAGGTGCAAGCACGGAGGCACAGTTTCGGAGAACAATAGGAGGGACCCCATCAGGTCCATAAGCCTTCAGAGGATTTAGGCCAGCGAAGGCATGGAAAACATCATTGCGAAGAATTTTAATACGTGGCATGAAGTAGTCAGAGGGTGGAGAAGAGGGATGAACAAGCCCAGAATCGTCCAAGGTAGAGTTTTTAGCAAAGGTTTGAACGAAGAGTTCAGCTTTAGAAATAGATGTGATAGCAGTGATGCCATCTGGTTGAAATAGAGGAGGGAAAGAAGAAGAAGCAAAGTTATTGGAGATATTTTTGGCTAGATGCCAGAAATCACAAGGGGAGTTAGATCTTGAAAGGTTTTGACATTTTCTGTTAATGAAGGAGTTTTTGACTAGTTGGACTTGGCATGGTTCCAGGCAGAAATATAAAGTGCATGAGATTCTGGTGATGGAAGGCTTAAGTACCTTTTGTGGGCCACCTCTCTATCATGTATAGCACGAGAACAAGCTGTGTTAAACCAAGGTTTAGAAGGTTTAGGACGAGAAAAAGAGTGAGGAATGTACACCTCCATGCCAGACACTATTACCTCTGTTATGCGCTCAGCACACAAAGACGGGTCTCTGATGCAGAAGCAGTAGTCATTCCAAGGAAAATCAGCAAAATACCTCCTCAGGTCCCCCCAACTAGCAGAGGCAAAACGCCAGAGGCACCTTCGCTTAGGGGGATCCTGAGGAGGAATTGGAGTGATAGGAGATATGAGATTGTGATCAGAGGAGCCCAACAGAGAAGAAAGGGTGACAGCATAAGCAGAAGGATTACAGGTCAGGAAAAGGTCAAGAATGTTGGGCGTATCTCCAAAATGGTCAGGAATACGAGTAGGGTGTTGCACCAATTGCTCTAGGTCATGGAGGATAGCAGAGTTGTAGGCTAGTTCACCAGGATGGTCAGTGAAGGGAGAGGAAAGCCAAAGCTGGTGGTGAACATTGAAGTCTCCAAGAATGGAGATCTCTGCAAAAGGGAAGAGGGTCAGAATGTGCTCCACTTTGGAAGTTAAGTAGTCAAAGAATTTCTTATAGTCAGAGGAGTTAGGTGAGAGGTATACAACACAGATAAATTTAGTATGAGAGTGACTGTAGTCATAGCCAGATGGTGGAAAACTCGGAAGATTCAAGAGCATGGGCACGAGAGCAGGTTAAGTCATTGCGCACATAAACGCAGCATCCAGCTTTGGATCGAAAATGAGGATAGAGAAAGTAGGAGGGAACAGAAAAGGGGCTACTGTCAGTTGCCTCAGACATCTGAGTTTCAGTGAGGAAAAGATGAGGTTTAGAAGAGGAGAGGTGGTGTTCTACAGATTGAAAATTAGATCTTAGACCACGAAGTTGCAGAAGTTAATGAAGAAAAAGTTGAGGGGGGTGTCAAGACACTTAGGGTCGTCGACAGAAAGGCAGTCCGACCTGGGGACATTTATGGTCCCCTCCCCAGATGGGGACTCCGAGGCTGGTGTAGGAGTCGCCATGATGATTTTAAAATTTTTTTGAGTGAAGGGTGTGTGTTATTAGGTGCTTGTAGTTTTGTGTGGAGGAAGAGAGTTGTCTTTAGAGGGCAGGCTGTGACTGCCCCCTTGTGTTGTGAGACACAAAGGGAAACGTTCAGTGAGGTCACAGCTGGGTTTAATGATAAGTTCACCCCCCACCCCTGAACAGTGCTTTAGACCTCACTGGGAGTAATTATTGTTTCGGCAGGTGTCTACTGCCTCCTACAATCATTACACTGCTAGGAATTGCAAAATCTATGTTTTTTAACCCCCTCATTTTTGTAGGTGCCTGTAAAGATTCCATACATTGCTTTTAGTGTTGTGAATTGTTGCATATCATATCATGAAAGTTAATAAAGATTCCCTCTACAGATATGAGAGGGCGCGTGTATTAGGGACGAGGGCGTTACAGATAGCAATGTGCGCCCCCGTTATGGTGGAGATAGACGCTGAGTCAGACCCACTCCAGATTGCTGCCAAGGAACTGCGAGAACGCAAGATTCCCATCATCATCCGACGATACTTACCTGACGGATCCTTTGAAGACTGGGGCATTGACGAGCTTATTATCAGTGACTTTTAGTTCTCTCTCTCTCTCTCTCTCTCTCTCTCTCTCTCTCTAGGTAGCACGTTTAAGGCTACCACACAATTATTTAGTCATCCTGTTCTCACATTTCTCCTGTACTTCTTAATTTATTCTTCTTAAATACTTTGATAACTTTGGACTCGTATAATAGTAAGAATTTTACACTGAAGACTTTCATCACCATTCATAGAGTTCAGTTAAGCCTTTAGAGTGTTTTACCTAATTCAACAAAGGAACTCATAATATTCATCTTTTCACCTCCATTAAAACTTACGATGTACAAATTGACATACAAATAAAATATTTGTCTGATTTTTTTGTTTTTTTCCCCTTAGTCCTCTATATGTTTGTGTTCACTGAGGCCCCATTACTTTGACCTGTATTCTACAGTGATACATTTGTCACACAGAATAATAAGGCAATAATATTTAACCAATAATTTTTTCAGCAGTTGGTGATAAATATGGAGCTCTAAGATATTATCACAAAGAACAGACCCAGTTATTGAATGAGCACATGTAACACAATATTGAATCATCTCCTCTAATTTATGTCAGTTTGGATATTGTTGCTACATCTATAATTGTGGATTAATCTTATGTCATGGGAAACTAAAGAAACAATATCATATCAAGTGACATGTTTCAGGCATATTTGTTGTCAAGGATGGCAACTGCTGTGACTGCAGCTACTTTACTCCTTGATATTTTTATTAGATTGTAATGAACACAGGAATCATGTTCAGTGATATTTGATATCCAATCATCTTTCAGTGTAGTCATGGGATCCCTCAGCAGAACTGAGGCAATGTAACATATGATGATCCTCAGAAAGGGAAGTACCCATACATTTGTTCAATTACTCAAACTAACAGCCAATACATTATTCATTTGCATAAATAACCAATAATCTCAGTCTAACCAATGCCATTTGACATTGTACACTCAGTATGGTCAATTTTTGACCACTGCTTGGACCCTTTTATGGGACTGGCATTTCAGTGGGCATATTTTTTTATTGGATTTTTGTTGCCCTTGGCCAGTGTCCTTCCTACATAAAAAAAAAAAAAATGAATCTGTGATTAAGGATCATCAAAATGTTGTACATTTGAGTTATATTGTGGGTGATTTCTTGGAATAGGTCTGTTTGAGAGAAGTGAGGCAAGAGAAGAGTGGCACCAAGTACAGTGGTAGACCTCAACTGCTACGCAAGATTATTTGTTTTCAATCTCACTGAGTGAGTTGGATATTGCCAGGCAGCTAGTGTTGTGTTGTGTAACATGATCACATTCTGATGAATGTAATGAAAATTGGAATGTACTTATCAAGGATAATATGTATCAAGTTTTACAAACTACTTGTTTGAAACTAAAACTAGACCAGTAAGATTCCATATGGTTTTGCTAATGATGCTAATGAAACTGGTTTCACCTCAGTTGGCAGTGATATTTGTTATCCACGTAACTTGCAGAAACCTGTGAGATCAACTTACTGAACCTTGTCTCAGCACAGAAATACTGCCTGAACTAATGAGCTCCTGGAACATCACAGTGCTGATCTTAGTGACTGACTTTCACTGAGGATGTCTTTACATCTTGGTTACAAGTACAGCATTGCATAAGGCAGTGTGGTAGCAGCACTACCACAGTGGAGCATCATATTCTTTATCAAATTTTTTTATTATAATTGAAAATACTGCACTGCATCAAGCAGCACTACCACAGCAGAGCATCACATTTAGAGGATAGAGTGTTTGGTGTGAGTGGCTGACCTGCTCAAAAGGAAAATGAATAATAATCATAAATCAGAAAGGGTTAATATGAAAACTCATACATTGTACCCACTGCAGTACATTTTTCCATTACATCAGAAACATTGCTGATATGCATATAAAATGGAAGAATGCAGTTAATCAACATGTGAAGTTTATAATGACTAACAAAGGAATTAAGAACTAATATTTTCCCCAAATTTCTCTTTTACTCGTGTGGTGTGAGTTCCAAGCGTGTCAACAGCCACACTAACTCCGTCACAGACTAGAGACGAGCAGTAATAAATTACTTACCTACACTACCTCAAGCATAAAGCAGACAATGGAAAAAGTTATGATCCTGAAAATTGTAAAAACAGATATCCTGAACTGATTTCCCTTAATTTTATACAGATTGCATCTTTTTTCACATGAAACACTTGTACAGACAGACATAAGTAGCTTCTGGTTCTGCAACTTGCAGTTTGGAGAAAACATTACACAAATTAAGTTTCTTAAGTTAACAATGGTACTTCCATTTCTTCAACAAATCACAACTAAGAGACTGGCATCTTGCAGTATCTTGGTGGGATCAAAAAGTGTTGCTGCAACACCTTCACATGTAATGTTGCCATAAATTACTGTGAAGCAACAAACCAATGATGAATCAGCTAAGTGTACTTTCTTACCATACTATAACAGCCAACCTGCATATTGTCATGAAAAGTCCCTAATTTGAGCTGAATAAGGTAACATCTTATAGAAGTATAGTATGGTTATTTTTACAGTATGTACCAACTTGCCTCGGCTCATAGAAGGCAATGAGTGCATCAATGCAACCCAAAACAATTGACGTTTATAACCAGTAGCACTGAACCACGTTCACTACTGATGCACTCAAACACTGTGGTCATAAACTGAGTTACTCATACTGACATGAATTAAAAACTATGAAACATTCAGCAAATGAGCATCTTTCTGCATCAAACCACTAGAGCAATAAATTGCATGTCACTGAGGACCTTATGGACACTTCAGTCTGCACCAGCAAAGACACCTGGAGTGTTGGTGGTGGCAGCAGCCAGCCTCCTAGCAGGACTCGGTGCAGGTGGTGGTGAGGGACAGTCCGTTGACCTTGGTCAGGAACTGCTCTGGGATGGCCAGCTCAGCAAACTCCCCGTCAGGCTTGGGGACCATGATGTTCATCTCTGAAGACTTGGCTGTGACAATCTCTGTGTTGAGGGAAGCTTTGCTGAGGAACACTTGGCACCCGTCCGTCTTCTCGATGGAGATGGTTGGCATCACTCCCATCACCTGAGGCACAAAAATGGCACTTTTTACTGCACACATCGACACACACACTGCTGACACTTATCATTACATGAGGATCCACAGATATCTGAACAAACTAAGTGTGGGGTATCTAACAACACTCATATCCTCCTATCACCCACAGCCACATCTAGTCCATCCTCCCAAAGCTCCACTTAATGAATTCAGTCATCTACCTTTTTAACCCATAAAATTTATATTATATAAATCTGTATTCTTGGAAAAAAATATTGAAAATCATGAGTAAATTTCTCTGCAACCTTACCTGCACTTTGGATGACTGGCAGTTGACCACCTCAAGTGCAGACACCAAGTCTTCAAATACCACAGCAGACTTTTTGCAGGAATCTAAGATGATGGAGTTTAGCTTACCCTGGAAGGACAAAAATAAATGTTTTGGTGCACTCATGCAATGCATTGTAGTACAGTTATTCATGTTTCCTCAGTACCATTTTAAACTGATGAAATGCAACACAGACTATATGGGGTGTCTCAAAGCTTTGTTAAATATGCATAATCAATTAGCTCTTGATAACAGTCCCTACTACACAAATAAGATTTGTATGAAGGGCTCTTGACATCATCCAGTCCTACGCTTTCACTTCTATGTAAATTCCAAAAATGAAAACTCCAAAATTAAACTTTCATCATCCAGCCCTATGCTTTCACTTCTATGCAAATTCCACCCATGAAAACTCCAAAATTAAACTTTCATCCAACATAAATCCCAAACCAAACTTAACCTAACCTGATACAGCATTATTACAGGATAAATCTTGGAGGTGGAATATTCATGAAATAACATCTAAAAGGAAAGGCTACACTGCATTCCATCATCTTGAAGAAAGTTGGGAGGATAAGTTTAGATCAACATGGTAAACCTTAATGTTGAAGATCAGGACCTGAAGATCAAATGATGAAAATCTATGTACAAAAGAAGGAATTCTGTCAGCGAAAGAAAGGTTTGACTATAAAACAAGACAATAGTGCTTGAATACTTGAATAAGGGGCAGGGCAGGAGATTGAAGAGGAAATGAGGAAATAAAATATAATGACTAGGAAGGTCTACAAAACTGGAGATAATGTGAATAAATATTTGTCTACAAAACAGGATAACTGTGCAGAAATATTTGAAGAAAGGGAAAGGTGAGTGAGAGGGATAAACACAACAAGAGTGGTGTAAACAGATGTGCATACAAAGAATAAGTATCACAGTACTGAAGTAAATTTGATTTGAATGCTGAGCCCCAAATTGAAGATGGAGGAATGGCTGGGTGGGGAAAAGCCCTCCACAATAGTATAGTGTAGAGTAATGTAATCCAACAACCATGGAAAGATTTGTGTTATTGTTTGTCCTTTATAATCCTTTACAAACCAGCTGGCAACACAAGCTATACATCTATTTAAATACCAACACTTATTCCACCAAGTCAATAATGATAGGAGACTTTACCTTAACTTGAACTACAATATTCTGGCACTTGAAGATGTACACACTCTGATCCATCTTGGCATCAATCTTAATGTTCTGGTTGTCTTTCTGGTACTCAACGAACCACTTCTTGCCTTCAAGGGCCAGCTTGGGGGTGCCGGCAAAGGCGTCCTTGGCAGGAGAAGCACGGCTGCTGGGACTAGACTGTTTGACAAAAGGCTTTGGTCCCTCGCGCAGACTTGGGTTCTTGTGAGTCTTCATGTCATCAGTCACCTGCAGAACATTATGGCCTTTCATAACTAGTCTTACATTTGAGATGTCTCACATTGGCAGGTGAGTTCAGGCTGCCTGAGAGAGCTGGTTGGAGGAAAGCTGCCTGAAGTATTAACCTCACATGAAACAGAAGATGTAAGGAGAAAGAAGAGACTTGGTCTGAGTAAATGTTCAAACAGAATTCCCTCATTTTATCACATTTTTTTAAAACTAATACGAAGCAATTACCCACATCCCAAATGTGCAGAGTAGCACTTGAGGAAAAGCACCAAAGAAGAATCCAGGATGAACATCAGAGAAGAGGCTGGCTATGAGCAAGAAAGTGGAAGAGACTCATAAGCTGTCCAACTCCGTAAGCAAAAATAAGGATGTTGATAAAAATTAATATGTTGATGATGAGGAATCCAGTTTAGTGAAAAAAGAAAAAAATTCAAAGTATGTATGTATGTAATGTATGCTGTATTACTGGTGGTGTTCAGAAGCCAGTTTTGGGATGCATCACCACACAACTTGTGAGGTGTCTGGCCAGGTAAAATTGGTTCACAGTGCTAAGCCTTGCTGTATGGGAGGTTACAATGAGTAACAAGGTCATCTGTGGTCAGGATACAGCTCAACACTCCCTGGAAATGGCTACCACAACAAGTCCTCCCAACACACTGATGCCTTAACACTGCCTCACAGCATACTCACCAATACTTGGAACACCACCCACTGCCAGAAGGCACACTACAGGATAAGGTGTGTTCTCAGTGTAAGGGAGTAAAAGAGCTGTACTGAACCTTATTCCTTTGTACTGAACTGGATTCCTCTATTTTGAATTTTTCTGTGGTGCCTCCTCATGCATGGAAAATTGCCCAATGTAAAAAAATGTAATTCATTTAAATCTAACCACCACACAAAGGAGTAAGGAAGATAAGATGTCCACTTATACACACACACACCATTGGACCCATATGTATTCCCTCACACCTTGATATAAACTTTTCATCTATGTGCCAGGCATTGGTGGCATTCCCCTTAAAGTGGGACAGCTGAGACAAGGTAGTCTATATCAGGATTCCAGGAGAACTGAGTCACCCTCCTCCTGTACACCTTGTCACAGCCTCCACTGGTGCAAACCTTGATGTTAGAAGCAAATGTAGGAAAATATACCAAAAGAGTGGGTCCCCAGACCCTTTGCTTTGTCCTTTTTAGTTCCCTTTTCTGTCATGCAGGGAATACAGGGTCACGTACTCTACTATTACGGGCATTGGGATTCCTTCCCACCTTCTTGAGGCCTGCAGTGATCTCAGTCCCTTTGTTGATGGAGGCAAAGAGTGCCGAGCGGCCGTCGTCTGCCGCCACAGCCTTGGGCTCCAGCTTCACCATAGGGGGAGGGGGAGGGATGCCAGCTACGGGAGTACACAGCATCAGCAACAACACTAAGGCAGCACTAAGTCTTCAACATAATTCCTGCTCAATCAATGCCTACAGCTCTATTGCTGAGATGTGAATGAAAGAAAATATCACAATAAATGAGCAAATAAACAGATACATAACAGTAAATAAAAAAAAAATTGTTTACCTGAATGCTTATCTAAATGCTAAACACTCAAGGACCACAAGTAAACTACAATAATCACAACAAATCAGTAAATAAACTAATACCTAATAGTAAATAATATAAAACAAAGTTCTATCTGTGTATATAACAGGCCAGCAGTCCCCACACAGGGTGGCCCAGACAAAGCACCACACATTCATACACACGCACTCACACAAGTCCAGCTGATCTAAATACTGCAAGATGTCACCACTTTGCTAACAACTGGCACAGTCCATAACTTGTGTCTTAATCCCCTGTCAATGTTTACTGTTTGAGGTGCCTGACCTAAAACAGTGCTGTGACTTAATATAGACCTGTTGTGACAAGCACCGGTATGATGGATCACATTTCTCACGTGAGCTGATAACCACACTTAAGGAAATTAACTGCACTGGTATTGCTATGTATGTATGCAAGTTATGAATTTGTACTGATAAATAAATTCAAGTATATAAAAGCTAATTCTGATCATCTCTGCAAACTTCTTAATGATTTCCTCATTTCACATAGTACATTTTTTTTATACAGTAAAATCTGTCATACAAGATAGACTTAATAGTACAAATTTTAACCACTTCTTCAATTCAAAATAAACAATGTTCTTTGTAGTGAGCCAAAGATGTTCTGCAACCTACATCACTGCAAGTAAGAGTGATAATGCATACTCTAAGAAAATAATATAGTTGACTATGATCAGCAAATCATAAATAAGTTCTTTTTGTATAATGAAAACTACTTTTAGGACCTAAAGGACTTTGGCTCTCAAAATATACTTCAATGAAATCTAGCATACAAGTGTGTGAGGTATCATGAAGCAAACACTTACTCATATAAAAGCTCATTTCAACAACTAACTACAGCTTTACAGTGTGTGGCATTATTGTGACTCTGAAATTTAAAAGCAAATGCAGAATTGAAATAGTTAACTCCTTAAATCAAGAAAAATGCTAAACATAGAAGAATTTATGAACACGAATTTACAACACAAGAATACGTAATGTTGCAGAATGTAAACCAAGGCAAGAAGAAAATGTTATAGAATGTTGGGACAGAACTGTGATGCTTAGATGTGGTCACACATTTGTGGCAGTAGTATTTATTATCAACAGCAGGAAGAAAGAAGTGAGTCACAATATGTGTCCTGCCCTTTACTCAGTGTGTGAGAGGGATTGCCAGGTGTATGAAGTGGTTTATTTATTTAATTAAGAAAAGGGGGGAAAGAGCTTGGGGGATAGAGCTTCCTACTGAAAATAGAGTTGTTGATACACAAACAGTGTTCCTTTAAATGAAATTACCATCCTTTCACAATGTTTGACACAAATTTGTCACAAAAGCATGATCTTGCTAAAATAATTCACTAATGAAGTAATAATATCACAAATTGTAAAAGAATATCCACAACTCTAGCTTTGGTAAACTCAAGATAATTTCCTTTGACAAAAATTTCTCTATCAAATCTGTGTCTGAGAAATGTGGTGTGAAGTAACAGTATTTTTAAGAAGGAAATGTTCTTTGTGTAATACCAGCTTGAGAAAGAGGAGGAGGAGGAGGGGCATTATCAAGACATGAACATTTAGGTGGGGTGTCCATCCTGTACATACGTGGTGGGGGAGGAGGCACCCCACAGTTGGGTGGAGCCGCTTTAAGGTTGTTCATGGCGTTGCCGCCCCGAGTGTTCCAGGAAAGGCCGGTGGTGTGGTACTTCCTCACATACTCCTGCAGTTCCTTCCACACATTGTTCAGGTTCTGTACCCACTCCACATGTACCTTGTCCTTCTCCCTGTAGGGATACAATGCGGGAAAAATTCACGTGTGTAAATACTTCCAGAAAATAAGGGCAAGATGCCAATAAGCCAACACAAGGCATTATCTATAAAATGCATATATATATATATATATATATATATATATATATATATATATATATATATATATATATATATATATATATATATATATATATATATATATATATCTGTGTCCAGCTATCATCCCTTTGTAATCCCAACACAATGAAATACACATGGTATGAAGGGATCCTTATGGCTGAAAAGTGTTCTGCTTCTCAGGCTCCATAATGTGTCCATCAAGACATTCCCCTTCATTGACATGGCTTCCCTCATACAGTCTCCACCATTAACAAAACCTATTTTTTCATGATGTGTGTGGTTACTGTTCCCTTATGTCCTACAAGTAAAGGAGAATCTCAATTTATGAATGTTTAATTTATGAATTTTTTAAAGTTAAGAATATTTTTCATTTGATTTGTAAATGCAGAATTCACATTTATGAGAAAGTATTTTCTATAAATTCGCTTCATGCAATCAAAAATGCATTCAATAATGAAAAAATTGAAATTTATAGCTGATCACAATTTGTGAACTTTAAAAATCTGAAAGCTTTTATCCAGACACTGATAAATCTCAGTTACTCTGTGTGTGTGTGTGGCAGATAACACACCTGTAATCTTTAAGGACTCTGTTGGAATAGAACATTGCAGAATCACCCATCTCCTTGACATAGGGGGCCGGTGCTGGGGCCACAGCCACCCAGGACAGGCCAGAAATAGACTCAGAGATGGCTGACAGGTGATTGAAAAACTTGGACTGCCTGTTGGACTCCCGGAAAGCTATCACGGCCTGGATCTTCTTGCCAGTTGGCTCCAGCACCTGTGAGGGGTGTGGCATAAATAAGCTGGTTTTGAAGTGACTGAAGCTTAATAGAACTAACATGAAAAATGCAGTGGATCAAAGAGATTCATGAAGAATATCACTAAGCCATTTATCCCTTGATATTTATATTTAATGGAATTTTTAAAGGAAAATATATTGTTTCTTCAAAGTATCTGACAACAAAGGCAACATGAAAGATATATGCACTGAGAGAAATTAATAAGGAATATCACAGTAGCATATCTACCACAATATTTGTATGTCTTCCCAAAGCCATACAAGTACTGCACTTATACATGAAGCATCGCTACATTACTTCAACATGCAGATGCTGCTATACAGGTTTCTCAAGCCCAGAGTCCCATGTTTTGTGGGGCAAAATATCGACAGCAGCACAGTAATGGCAGCATCTCCTGAAGTATGCCCTTAGCAATGCATGATGCTGACACAATGCTAAGTCTTGCCCTGGATGTCTACTCCAATATCCTCCACATATGGTGTTATAGTGGAACAGTCATGTGGTGCTGATTTGCTTCCCTATTTGTTGGTGTTTGCACTCTCCAGTCATCAGCCTATCAGCACAAAACTGGCAAGTTCAGAATTTATCTACTAATGGACCTTCACATAAAGTTTGTAACATCACTTAGCTAATATGCTACTGATAAAAAATACAGTGCCACATGTAAAAAGACTCAACCCTCTTTTTAACAGTTTTGAGTAAATGAGAGTTGAAGATGGGGAACTACTCCAGATGTAATTTAATCATGTTCTGTCATAGCATGCTCGACACTATTTACAGAGGTAGGATGATCAAAAAAACCCATTATCTTTACTTCCCTGTGATAAAGGAGAGGGGCTGCAACAGCCTCCCATGAAAAACAACAAAAAATGCTTGAAATGCAAGTTGAGCACCTTCAGCATGCAGTGCCTCAAATGCTAATCCCTTTAAAAATCTGAGCAGATGAATGCATACATGGTTACAATGGATGCCAGCAAATAATGTATAAACCATCAGTGTGTCCAGCACCCTTCAATTCATTTCCTCAGGATTCCAAAACCCAAAGCACTACTGCTACTGCTACCAATAAAAAATGGTAGCTCCTTTAAAAATTTTGAGCAAGTGAATGTAAATCTGACAACAGTAGATGCCAGCATGTAATGTTCATATCATCACTACACCCTTCAGGTCATCTCCTCAGCATTCCCACACCCCAAGCACAGCAGCATGAGCAGAGTGAGCACCTGAGGTAGTTCGGTGTCTAGTGGTCGCTGGCTCTTGGACGCCATCACCAGGAAGGCCCGCTGGTTGATGAAGCATTCCTGCACCAGGTTGGTTATGGTTGCCACATCTCCACCAATCTTCTGGCTGGTGTCAAAGAAGGTCTTGAAGGGGCCTGACAGCAGGTCATCGTAGGCCAGGACAAATGGCACTGTGCACTCCTCTGTAACAATAAAAATTATATTACTGAGTATCCTCCTGTCGCTGACGTCAGCTGGGGACAAACACACACACACACACACACACACACACACACACACACACACACACACACACACACACACACACACACACACACACAACACCCATCACACGTGCTCACATTCTCACAAATACTTGTTTGTTAACATTTAAAACTGGATTTCAAAGGACACAAGTTCTGAGATTTACTATTTGCATGAATTGCTGAATTAAGGAAGAGGTTGTCATGTCTATTTAAACAATACTTCAATGTGAATCAAATAATAAGAATTTACATCACATCTATTTATACAATATAATATTATATTTTAATTTTAATTAAATAACAATTTTAAAGTCACATATGTCTATGCAATACAAACATCAACAGCTTGATAGCACACCACACGCAAACCAAATAACACTTGTCTACACTACACTTTTCCAAAACCTATGATACCATGACTAGTTTATGCCCAACAAAACACTAAAATAAACCACAGGATGATACTTCAAGCCAAACCTTCACATACTCAAGGCTCTCAACACAACACACAAAATCCAATAAAAAAATTTAAAAAAATACAAACATGAGCCTAAAATCAACAAGCTTCTGCTGGAATGGTGTGAGCGGTGTGGGCGTGTGCCTGGCAGGACAAGTTATAACATGTAGATACAAAATGAATACTGTGTAAATGTAAAGCATTCAT
Source organism: Scylla paramamosain (assembly GCF_035594125.1). Classification (NCBI taxonomy): domain Eukaryota; kingdom Metazoa; phylum Arthropoda; class Malacostraca; order Decapoda; family Portunidae; genus Scylla; species Scylla paramamosain. Next base: position 14,679,731 of record NC_087182.1, read on the forward strand.
TGTAACAAAACGGTAATCTGGGGTAAATTTTTTACTTATCTGTAGTAATAATACCAGGTATGGTGCAGATATAAACATTACTCATTCTAAGATAACTTTTCTCTCTAATAAATATAAAACTCATTCATTATAAAAGTATCATTTTAAGATAGAACAATACTAGGTGTAAAAAGAAACTGTCCTCCCAAGAAAGAATTTAAGAAATACCCACTCAATATTGCATATATCAAAATTGTATTCATATTAAAGTATAGTCCTTGCTCGAGAGAGAGAGAGAGAGAGAGAGAGAGAGAGAGAGAGAGAGAGAGAGAGAGAGAGAGAGAGAGAGAGAGAGAGAGAGAGAGAGAGAGAGAGAGAGAGAGAGAGAGAGAGAGAGAGAGAGAGAGAGAGAGAGAGAGAGAGAGAGAGAGAGAGAGAGAGAGAGAGAGAGAGAGAGAGAGAGTAAAAAAAAAAACTAATAAAAAGCATCTGAACTCTTCAAAAAATGCATAAAAAAATCTACCTGATATATTTATTTATTTATTTTTTCTATAATGAAATCCTTTGCTCAGGAAAACAGGTCATAACACTAAATGTTTACAAATGTCTGAAAGGTGCTGAAGCAGGATGAGGGAACTGAAAATCCCCTCCTCTATATTTTTATCCCAACAATGAGATGAATCGTGACATCTCAAAGAATAATTAGGTGATACGTTTAGTTATCCACAAATGTTATGAAGCTGAAAGCTAAGAATTAAGAAAGAATGACAGCATCATGGCAGGACCACCAGGCAGATGACATGACACAACAGCATCAAGCACACCTGACTAACACCTTGCCTCTTACAACACGGGACAACCCTCACTGACCACAAAAACATCTTGCAGTATCACTGTACTGTTATTTATCCCAGGCAGAAAAATAATGAGATAAAGGAAAAAATTAAAAGAATGCAAGAATGTACCTAATGTATCAGTGTGTCAAGGGGCCTGAAATCAATCTAAAGCATAAAAATAATGACAGAAGTATATTACTTCATCTCAGACTGAGAAATGATAATAGAAATAACAAGGAAAATCGGGGGAACAAGAATACTGATGTACTGCAACAAACTCAATTAATCTATTGAACATGGGAAAAAAAAGACAAGTAAAAACAAAGAAAAAAACTTGAAAACAGTTACAGGTGAAAAAAAAAAGGGAAATGGGACCAAACATAATTCACTAATTAGGGCAGAAATTAAACAATTTGAGATAAAAAAAAAAACAGGAGATGAATGCTATTTGACTGGGAGAGAGTACGAGAGAAATTGTACATGTGTGTGTGTGTGTGTGTGTGTGTGTGTGTGTGTGTGTGTGTGTGTGTGTGTGTGTGTGTGTGTGTGTGTGTGTGTGTGTGTGTGTGTGTGTGTGTGTGTGTGTGTGTGTGTGTGTGTTTATGTGTGTGTGAGTGTGTATGTAATAAAGCCAGAGCATCAAGCATGAGCAGAGGTGACTTAATGATGGGTCACTAGGGCCTGGTGAGGGGAGGACACTAAATAAGGGCACTACTCAGAGGGAGGAAGGGATGACTAAGGGACGTATAAATGCCTCTATGTACAGCAAGATGCACCACCTACCACCCCACTTAAGGCCCTGCAGACGTGCTGGAAGAGGCAACCACAACTTAACATCCAGAAAAGAAACCAACGTGTAAAGAATAAAGTAAGACCTGTTTTGAAAAAAGAGACCAACATTGAGAGGACTGTAAGTAAAATAGTGACTAACACCAAAGTTTAATAAAGATTGCTGAAAAAGGGGTACTGAGATTAAAGTAAAAAGAAGGAATCTAACATTGAATATAAAGAAAATATTTAGAAAAAAAATGTATTGAGAATCAAGTATTGTAGGTAGTATTGTAAAGAAAGAAAAATATACAATAAATACTTGTATGTAGTATTGTAAAGAAAGAAAAATATATAATATAAAGTAAGAAAATGAGGACAGTCTTGAGAATAAAGCAAGTAAAGCCACCAAATAAAAAAGAAAAATAAACACCAGCTGTAAAACAGAAAACAGAAATAAGAATAAAAAATGATCCAATTGTAAATAAGAAACCAACACTGAGAATAATGAATCAAAGTAGACAATGATATTACAGAAAAGTATGGGAATAAGAGAAAAATGCTGTGAATGAACTGTATTATAAGTGTGGATACATGCTGACATCTACAGGTGTGCAGCAAACAATGAACACAGCAAGCATACTTACAAAGCTTGAGGGCAAGAAGCCTTAGGAGCAAGAAATGATGGCTATGCAGAAGCTAAGACAAAAAAACTTTAAAAAGCAAAGTATAGGAGATTAAAAATAAAAGAGCATAATACCAAATATGAAAAATTAAAAATAAAGATAAAAGTTAAACCAAGTTAAGAAAACAGAAAAAAAAACTCAAAAGAAAATATACAAAATATTACTATAAGAATAAGACATTTAGAGCTTAAGATTTAGATTAAGAATGAGGGTAAGCAACACATGAAAACACAGGATAAAAGAAAAAAAAGTCATATATAATTAGATAATTGGGGGGCAAGCAATACACAATCTTTAAAACAGAAAAATAGCTTAATAAAGGACAGGGGACAAAAGCAGAGGCCTTAACTTCAGAAAATTAGAAAAAAAAAAAACTAAACT
>NC_087182.1:14687380-14697380 GCF_035594125.1 Scylla paramamosain
AATAATGGAGTCATCCTTTCGTGATCTAAAAGAAATGACAGCTCTTAAAGACCTTTCGTAACTTCGTCAGGCCAAAACTTCACCTCATAACTTCGTCAGTAGCGTTTATAAACTCATCAGAAGCTCTCAGAACTTCACCAGGACCTCTCGTAACTTCGTCAGGAAGCCAAAACTTCTCGCCACAACTTCACAACTTCAAGAGACCAAAATTTCCCGCCATGACCTCGTACCTATTTCAGGAGGCCAAATTTTCTTCAGGAACCCAACAAGTCTTACATAACAAACCCAGATCTTCGTAAATCTAAAACTTCTCAAACACACACACACACACACACACACACACACACACACACACACACATACAGCGTCATCAGAAATCAGAATCCCCAAAACTACTACTTCAGGAGCGCACAGCATCGTCAGATAAGTAAAATATCCATTGGTAAAGACGTCAGCAATATGGAAGTTGTCGGGAAATATCTAAGGGAAAGCGAGTTACAAAGGAGAAAATACACGGATGGAAAAATAGGTCGTGAAAAAAAAGAAAAAAAAAAAAAAAGAAAAAAATCCGAAATAAAATGAGCTGGTTAATTAATTTGGTGGAAAAAAATGTTCGGGATTAGAAAATGTAGAAACAAACATGAGGGAAAAGATTTAGTGAGAGGAAATTAAATTAAATAAAAAAAATGTACAGAAGAAAAAAAATGTCCAAGAGAAAAACGTCCAGAAAAAAAAAATAATAATCACGAAAAAATTACTGTAATAAAAAAAATAACAGGAAAATGTTCACAAGAAAAAAATATCAGAGAAAATGTTCTGAATAAAAGATGACCAAATAAAATAATAATAGTAATAATAATAATAATAATAATAATAATAATAATAATAATAATAATAATAATAATATTAATAATAACAATAATAATAATAATAAGAAGAAGAAGAACAGGAAAATATGTCCATAATATCATCTAAATGTCCAAAAATAAAGTACAAGAAAGGAAAAATGTCCAGAAGGAAAAAAGTCGTCCACTCAAGCCGTCATCAGCTCAGAGCCCTTCGTCAGTAGTTAATGAGTCGTGCTGGAGAGAGGGGAGGTGGAGGGGGTGGGCAGTGTTCCGAGGCTCGAGGGGCGGCGCTGTGTGTGTGTGTGTGTGTGTGTGTGTGTGTGTGTGTAAGTGGGGGGAAGCCAGTGTAATGCGAACCTAGTGGAGATGAGGTCTCTCTCTCTCTCTCTCTCTCTCTCTCTCTCTCTCTCTCTCTCTCTCTCTCTCTCTCTCTCTCTCTCTAACAGTCTTCTTCACAAATATACAGTAATTTAAGAATAAAAGCACTGCATGTGAGTCTCTCTCTCTCTCTCTCTCTCTCTCTCTCTCTCTCTCTCTCTCTCTCTCTCTCTCTCTCTCTCTCTCTCTCTCTCTCTCTCATAATTACCCAGCTCTCATAACCCAGCGAATCTTGTCTCATTTAATCTCTCTCTCTCTCTCTCTCTCTCTCTCTCTCTCTCTCTCTCTCTCTCTCTCTCTCTCTCTCTCTCTCTCTCTCTCTTATAATCACCCCAGCCCACAGCAGCTCACAGCACGCCAATCTCCCTTCATTCCTTCTTCCACTAATTTCTTCCTCCCTCCTTTCTTTCCATCCTCTCTCTCTTCCTCACACTCTCCTCCTCTGCACCACACAAGGAAAGAGAAAAAAAGGAGTCTTGTCTTAAACCCTGCGGTGAATATAGATTACCACCACTGCCACCACCACCGTCATCATCATCATCTACTTCTCCTTCTCCTCCTCCTCCATTATCATTAGCTCCCTATATTTCCTCTTTTACCCCAGGCACGGTTTATGATAACAGCCACACAAGGGGTTCTCAAAGACGCGACAGCATGGTCTGTAGTAGTGTAGTAGTGTAGTAGTGTATGGGTGTACAAACTTATACGACGCGGCAGAGGTCTGTGTGTGTGTGTCTGTGTGTGTGTGTTACGTCACCATTAAACTGTTCCCGTCTTTGTCAGCACGCCTTTGAATACTCCGTGTGTGAAAAAGGTTTGTTTGTCGATGTTATTTTTTTTTTGTTTCATTTATTTATTCCTGTTTTTTTTTATTTTTCGTTGTGTTGTTCTCTTGTTTTTAGAAGCATTGTTTCTAATAGTGCTGCTGCTGTCACTACTACTACTACTACTACTATTACTTCTTCTTCTTCTTCTTCTGACTCATTTTCCTCCACCGCATGACTCAAAACTAGATCTTCCCCCGCCCTCGTCACCCCTATACCCCAAACACACACGCGCGCAGCTTCTTAATCACTGCCAATAATGACTTTACCGTTTTAAGCAACTGGCCGCCACAATGATGTCACATTCTTCACCATCACCACCACCACCACCATCACCACCACGACACTACTACTACTACTACTACTACTATTACTACACGTTTGTCACTAATGTTGTCGCTCCTACTGCTGCTGCTGCTGCTACTACGACTATTACTACTACTACTACTACTACTACTACTACTACTACTACTACTACTACTGCTACAACTACTATTACTACTACTACTAATATTTCCTACTATTACTCTTGTTGCTATCGATAAACAATAAAATGATAATATATAAAGAGAAAGACAAAGAATAGCGATGAAGAAAATAGCGATGAAAAGAAAAAAAAAGAAAAGAAGAAGAAGAAAACTGTCTACTACTACTACTACTACTACTACTACTACTACTACCATCACCACCACCACTAACTGCCAATCACAAATCTATCACTAACTACATTAAGCCCTCTCCCACTACCACCACCACCACGTTGCTCCACTACAAAGACTATAAACAAACACCACAAACGCTGCTGCAAATGCCTCGGGTCCAGTTCAGGGTTAATCATGAGGGTCTCGGTCGCAATGTGGATGGCGTGTGGTGGAGATGTGGGTTTTGCGGTTGTGTTGGTTCTCTCACTCGAATGGAAGTTTAAGAGTTTGCGTTCAAGCGATGTTCACCTTTATTCCGGTAAGTTATCTGTTGTGGCTGTGAGGTTGGGTGTGTGTGTGTGTGTGTGTGTGTGTGTGTGTGTGTGTGTGTGTGTGTGTGTGTGTGTGTGTGTGTGTGTGTGTGTGTGTGTGTGTGTGTGTGTGTGTGTGTGTGTATGTGTAGGGCGGGGCCACCTGTCACGTATGAGTGCCGCTGAGTTGACTAAAGGCGTGTCATCGTGCCACCCTGGGCGCCTCCTAACACTACCTGGGCTGGGACACGTCGTGGGGCGCGGGGGAGGAAGGGTGCGAGTCTGGCGGCTGTGGGGTGTCCAGTCGTGCTTCGCCTTCCTCTCTCTGCTATCTGCTTTACTACCGGAGCGATTCTGGATGTCCGCGATGTAGTCTTTAACAAGGGGTTGACACGGCCGCTTGACCACTCTGCCTTCACGGGGTTTGGTGACAGGAGGGGTCTTGGTGTCCGCGATGTAGTCCCGCACGTAAGGCTGATGGGGCCGCCTGAACACCTCACTTTGAGTTCTCAGTGGTGGTCTTCTCTCCCGTGGTGTGGGAGGGAGTTCACTGTCATCACACTCGCTACACGAACACTGGTCTCCGCTGGAGTAACCCGAGTAACACCTCAGCTCACTCCCTGACGCACTGCTACACCCAGCTGGCGAACCCCTCCTTGTCCTCCTTCCCCTGCTACTGCTACCACTTGAAGGGTTCGCGTCGCGGGTGTTACTGGCAGTGACTCCCATAAGGACGGTACATGGACCCTCTCTGTTTCAAAGCCTCGTCTCTCAATGGTGTCCAGAACCTCCCTTCACTGCACTAAAGCTTCGCTGGTGTGACTTATAGTGGATGAGAGTCACGTCGCCGTCAGGAGGGTCAACACACAGACAGCTCACCACCACTCAGCACAGTTCAACACGGCCACCACGCGCCGCCTCCCAGCGCCAGCGAGGCATGAATAACAAAACACTCCACGGCGTCAGAAGAAAAACCGCTGCTCGCCCCGCTAACGCCGCCACCTGTCGCGAAAAGTGCCGGAACGGGAGGCACTGAAGGATGGACAGCAGCGGTACGTGGCACACTTTCGGACACACCATATACCTCCCCCCTGCAGAGGTCATTCCTTCAACAGACACCTTCAAGAGACACCAAGCAAGCCATACGCAGGACTTCCCCCTATACAGTACCAGTATCCTCAAAATTTCACCTTTTTCTTTTTTCTGGTAAACTCTGGAGCTCACTGCCTGCTTCTGTATTTCCTCCTACCTGTGAGTTTCAACACACTTATCCTCTAGTTTTGATGACCCTTTTGACCTTTCTCTTAGGACTGGCACCTCAGTAGGCCTTTGTTTTTCGCTCTTTTTGTTGCCCGTAGCCAGTGTCTCTCTTACATAAATAAATAAATAAATAAAGACAGCAATCCTACGCTATCCTACGCCTCAGCACTCCCCACGTACAGCAAGTGGCGGTTACCTGGTCAACGCTCGCCGGCCCCTTCATTACCCAACACCTGACGCACGGGAGACACTCAACGCTACTCGTCTCCTTAATACGTACTCTTCATTCACTTTCTTCCACATACCTCAGTATCTTCGTACGCATGACACCGACTTTCCTATTTGCGCTCAGGAGTTTATTAAGACACCTGTGGAACTTAATTGACCAACTTTCTGAACACTACTTCATTTAACTTTTTTTTTTTTTTTTTAGTGTGTGTGAAATATAAAGCGGGCTTTCTTTTTCTCTGTCTGTCTGTCTGTCTGTCTGTCTGTCTCTCTCTCTCTCTCTCTCTCTCTCTCTCTCTCTCTCTCTCTCTCTCTCTCTCTCTCTCTCTCTCTCTGTTCCCGTGGCCCATACTCTAACAAAAAAAGAAAAGGTAAGAATAAAATAAAAGCAAAAAAGAAAGCGATGATAACTCTACCTCATTCCAATTCAGAAAATAATACTTCATTCAGGAGTGGGAAAAAAAATAAATATGTCGTTCAAAACTGTCAAACGATACTACGTTGAAAACTGAAAAAAAAAATAAATAAAAAAATAAATAATAATAATAATAATACTTCGTTAAAACTTTAAAAAAATGTACTTTCTTGAAAATTTACAAACTACACTCAAAATTGAAAAAAAAAAAATCTTCATAAAAAAAATCGTTCAAAATCTCGAAAAAACAAAATTACTTCAAAACTTAAAAAAATAAAAGTACACTTCATTTCAAGCGCACCACACAATAAAACACCAGAAAACAACCAACAACACACTTTTCTCATCCTATCAACCATGTCCTTCACTCCCTCCCTCCCCCTCTCCCTCCCTTCCACGCACCGGATAATGAAGGTAAAGCCGAGAGGGTCGATTGAGGCGGAAAATGAGGACTCAGGAGAGATGGCGAAGGTTTACCGGAGACTGGAAAGTTCAGAGGATGTGGAGGATGTTCAAAGGATGTGGAGAATGTGGATGTGTGCTGCGAGTGGCTCAAGGAAGCTTACGAAACAGCTTCCTTGGTGTGGCTGTTAAGATGTGGAGGGAAGGAGTAATTGAAAGAATATGCGTGGATGTGGAGAGGAGTAGGTGAGAGCAAGCGAGGATGTGGTTGGAAGATGTAGATAAGTGAGAGTGGATGTGGAGAGGAGTAGGTGAGAGTAAGCGTGTGGATGTTTATATGGTAAAGGACAACACAAGTGGATACGAGAGGAAATTCAATACGTGTGTGTGTGTGTGTGTGTGTGTGTGTGTGTGTGTGTGTGTGTGTGTGTGTGTGTGTGTGTGTGTGTGTGTGTGTGTGTGTGTGTGTGTGTGTGTGTGTGAAAAAGTTGCATGGACACGAGAATATATATATATAAAAAGGGAAAGAATTAGACTGATTTTGTAATTCCTACGATACCAAAACTATATAAGAGGCTGCAATAGAAAAATACGAGCCTTAAAAAAAAAAAATGAAGTGTTTATGACGAGAAAGTCCAGCAGTGAAAATTAAAACAAACAAAATCCAGCATGACAAATCCATTCAAACCTTCTAAAACAATAAATAAATAAATAAATAAATAAATAAATAAATAAACAAACAAATAAACAAATAAATAAACACACCAAGGAAACACTCGCTGAATCTCACCTCAACTTCACCCGACCGAGAAAAAATAAACAAAAAATAAATAAATAAATAAATAAAATATATATAAAAAAATAAACAAAATCAATAAATAACAATAAACAAAGCAGGTTCCTCCACAGGGTTTTCCTAGTAGTAATTTAGACCTATTTTTTCTTTAACCAGACCGAGACCAGCTTTTCTTTCCTGCTTGCGAGATAGGAGAACAAATGCACAGGAAATGGAGGAGGAGGAGGAGGAGGAGGAGGAGGAGGAGGAGGAGGAGGAGGAGGAGGAGGAGGAGGAGGAGGAGGAGGAGGAGGATTTAGAGAGGGAGTGAGGAGGAGGAGCGATAAGGAAGAGAAAACAAGAACGATAACACAAAAAAAATTGGAGGAGGAGGAGGAGGAGGAGGAGGAGGAGGAGGAGGAGGAGGAGGAGGAGGAGGAGGAGGAGGAGGAGGAGGAGGAGGTGGCTTAAGACTGTGGGTGGTGTGCAGGGTCTAACGAACAAACACACAAACATACAGACACAAACAAAAGACTCAACAACGCATAAAGGAAAGACAAAAGAGAAACGAAAGAATAGGCATGGCGAGAAGGAGGAGGAGGAGGAGGAGGAGGAGGAGGAGGAGGAGGAGGAGGAGGAGGAGGAGGAGACAATGGAAGGAGAGAAATGAAGGATGAGAATGAGAACAGGAAGCCTATGGAAGGAGAGAGAGAGAGAGAGAGAGAGAGAGAGAGAGAGAGAGAGAGAGAGAGAGAGAGAGAGAGAGAGAGAGAGAGAGAGAGAGAGAGAGAGAGAAACACTAAAAAAAATAAGAAAAAAATACATATGAGGTTACGGATCAGAATGGTGACAGGAGAAAGAGAGTTATAAGTCCAATGGGTTACCTTGAGTCCCTGCAGCGCTTCCCTGTCCCTTGTCCCCGAGCCCCGCCTTCTCCAGCCTCTCCACGGCAGTCTCCAGCCGGGATACCAAGGCGGCTAATTCTCCTGCCATCACGCTCAGCAATTCTGTAAAGATAAACAGTGTGATTAGTTAAATACTTGTGAACGTACCATCCCTTTTACACACACACACACACACACACACACACACACACACACACACACACACACACACACACACACACACACACACACACACACACACTCTCTAGGATAAAAATAAGACAGTTTAAATGTGTAAGACTTGTGTCAGTCAGGAAACCCAACATTAATTGATCCCAAAACGAAATTTAACAAAAGGTGGAATGTGCAGAAATACAGTCTCTCTCTCTCTCTCTCTCTCTCTCTCTCTCTCTCTCTCTCTCTCTCTCTCTCTCTCTCTCTCTCTCTCTCTCTCTCTCTCTCTCTCTCTCTCTCTCTCTCTCAATAATACGACAGGTCAGCGGAATATATCACTGGAACAAATCGTGTGTGCCAAAAACATTGATATATTTAAAGAACAGTGTGATAAAAGAACATTAAAAGACTAAGGGTACATCGAGCTTGCCTGTGATCTCTTAAAACAACAAATAAAAAAAAAGTAACACACACCAAAAAAAAAATAAATAAATAAAATGATAGAAAAAAAAACCTACATTTCAAGAACAGTTATATCATGAACAGCATTTTTTGAAGACCAGCTCCGTACACACAAACACACACACACACACACACATTCGTGGCACCAATATATTACAACTTTCACTCTTAGCGTCATGATCTTGTGTCCAGTGTCTTCATCCTTGGTTCTCCCCGACACACTCACCCTCACAGCCGCGCCTTTGCCCGCCCACTGAACTTCAGCACACGGGGATAACAACCATCAAAAAATTACATACCTAACACTACAAGAATGTGGTAATAATGGCAAAGATCTGCGTGGTAACTGACAAGGATATTTTTTTCAATTTTTCTTGCTATTCTAATGACGTAAAATGATGTTAGCTTGCTCCTTAACTTTAACTAACTTAACCTGACGTAGTGTAATCTAATTTGACCTAACTTAACTTATCGCCCAATTATGAATAATCGCTCTGGCCTTTTTTTTTTTTTTTTAATGCAGGAAGTGATACCTCAGTGAGCTTCTCTCTCTCTCTCTCTCTCTCTCTCTCTCTCTCTCTCTCTCTCTCTCTCTCTCTCTCTCTCTCTCTCTCTCTCTTTTGTTGTCCTAGGCCAGTTTCCTTCTTACATAAAAAAAATAATAATTCTACCTAACCTAACCTTACCTGACCTGACATACTTAAAACCAAAACCACAAGAAAGTATTATTGTTACGATAAATGTCTCTTAGTGAAAGTCGTGGGTATAAGTTCATCTATCTTCTAACCTATTTAAATTTATAGAAAACCACATGTCCTTAACACTACTAAAACAAAGCACAGTTGTATGCAGTGCACCAATGTGGAAATATTTACAATAATCAACAAAATATCTCCGTTACCCACACTCCCGCACCATTTTCTTCACCAAGTACACCTTAAATATAAGAGAAAACGGAGAAAATAACAAACAAAAACGTAAGGTAAAAGTAAGTAAAGTATAGTACGTAAAATCATTAAAATATTCAAAATAATCTTAAAATTATATTCGTTATCCACTGACCCAAACAATTTTCTCTAATAGCACACCTTCCAGTAATCAGAAAACGGGAACAATACAAACAAAACAACACTGGAATCAATTCGTTGCTATACAAGCAGAGTCTATTCCAAGAGGGCCCGAGGCACTGTCTTCCTTGGTCTGCAGCCACGAGATCCTTAGCATTGGTCTAATCCACAGGCAGTCCAGGCCAGGGCCGGGAACTGACTGGCAGCTGGCCAACTCAAACCCCGCAGCGTGCAGCAAGGGACGCAGAGCTGAAGGGTCTCGGAGAACAAATTGGGATCTTAAAATACGAACTGACTCTTAGAATATGCACTGGTATCTGAGGACGAGCTGCTGCTGCTCTCTCTCTCTCTCTCTCTCTCTCTCTCTCTCTCTCTCTCTCTCTCTCTCTCTCTCTCTCTCTCTCTCTCTCTCTCTCTCAGAACAAACTGTAGTCTGAAAACTTTTTTTTTTCTTTTTCTGAACGAACTAAGGTCTTACACAAATATTTTCTTAGAACAAACTGAAGTCTTAAGGAATGTAGCAGATTCTTAGAGAACAAACGGGGCTAGAAGAACGAAGTGGGATCTTTGAAAACAAACTGGAGTCTTTGAGAACAAATATGGATCTTAGAGAACGCACTGGGGTATTTAAGAACGAACTGGGATCTTTGACAACGAACTGGAGTCTTTCAGAACATACTGGGGTCTTTGAGAAAAAACTGGGGTCTTAGAGAAAGGAGCTGGGGTCTTAGGGGAACAAAATGGGGTCTTATAGAGCGAACTGGGGTCTTGGAGAACGAACTGGGGTCTGTAAGAATGAGCTGGTGTCTTTGAGAGCGAAGTGGGATCTTTAAGAACGAACTGTGGTCTTTGAGGACGAATTGGGGTCTTTGAGGGCGAACTGGGGTCTTTGAGAACAAATTGGGATCTTTAAAAACGTACTGGGGTCTGTAAGAAAGAACTGATGTCTTAGAGAACGAACTGGTGTCTTAGAGAACGAACTGGTGTCTTAGAGAACGAACTGGGGTCTTGGAGAACGAACTGGGGGTCTTAGAGAACGAACTGGTGTCTTTGAGAACGAACTGGGGTCTTGGAGAACGAACTGGGGTCTTAGAGAACGAACTGGTGTCTTAGAGAACGAACTGGGGTCTTGGAGAACGAACTGGGGGTCTTAGAGAACGAACTGGTGTCTTTGAGAACGAACTGGGGTCTTGGAGAACGAACTGGGGTCTTAGAGAACGAACTGGTGTCTTGGAGAACGAACTGGGGTCTTAGAGAACGAACTGGTGTCTTTGAGAACGAACTGGGGTCTTAGAGAATGTACTGGGGTCTTCGGAAACATCTCTATAATA
>NC_087182.1:14702380-14707380 GCF_035594125.1 Scylla paramamosain
AGAGAAGGAGAGAAAGAAGAGGAAAGAAGGAAGAGGAGTGTGAAATCCGTCACGGTATTCTCAAGAGAGCGAGGAGGAGGAGGAAGAGGAGGAGGAGGAGGAGGAGGAGGAGGAGGAGGAGGAGGAGGAGGAGGAGGAGGAGGAGGAGGAGGAGGAGGAGGTAATAAAATATATGATAAGCAAACAGACAGATAGAAAAACAAACAAACAGACAGACAGACAGACAGACAGACAGACAGACAGACAGGCAGGCAAGCAGAGAGAGAGAGAGAGAGAGAGAGAGAGAGAGAGAGAGAGAGAGAGAGAGAGAGAGAGAGAGAGAGAGAGAGAGAGAGAGAGAGAGAGAGAGAGAGAGAGAGACCAACGAACAGATAGACAGACACACAATAGATTATTGAAACAAGGGAAGAAGAGAAAGAAAAGCGAAGGGTGATAAGAAAAAAAAGGAAGGAAGGAATGAAGGAAAACACAAATAACATGTAAATACAACAAAACAATCAGCAAACGAGAGATAAAACAGAAGAATAAAGTAGAAAAAAACAAAAAGGAGGGAAGAAAAGAAGGGAGGAATGGATGAAAAGGAAAAAAATGGGGAGATAAGACACAGAAAGATATTTATAGAGGAGGGCGAGAGGAAACTGTATGGAGGTAGGGAAGGAGGGAGGAAAAGGAAGGGAGGGAGGGTTGGAGAGGAAGAAGAGAGGGAGGCGAGGGTAAGTTACAATCCACACATTCTAAGCTCCCTCCCTTTCCTCTCCCTCTCCCTCTTCATTTTCCCTCTCCCTCTCTCTTCTTCACACTTCAAGCCCTCTCAAGCACCCCTAAGCCCACAGCCTGAGTGCCTGGAGTGCTTGGCCTGATGGGGCTGATGGCTGAAAACCGTATGTGTGTTTGTGTGTGTGCGTGTTTGTGGTCTGAAGTTTCCTCAAGTCATTTCGTTTGTTTACCATCATGTCGGAAGTCACCCAGCTAAAATGTTCATGTTATTCATTCTTTGCTACTAACATCTATTCACTCTCAATAAATGTGATCCATACCCACCCACCACCCACCTCTGCCACCAACATCCATCCACCCACACTCCTGCCCCTCTGAAATTCACTGCCCGTCACTTTCTTTCACCCACACTCACCCACTCCCTACTTGTCACCCACACCCACTGCTCCACTCTCCTCTCCTTGAAAAACCATTACCCACCAGTCACCCACACTCACCCACTGCCCGTCACTGTCACTCCCAGAACCCCACATCCACCCACCACCCTTCACTGTCACTCTCAGACACCCACAGCAACCCCACACCAGACACCCACACACCCACCCACCACAGACAACCAACCCACGCCCACCAAAACCCACTACTGTCACTTCCAGAAACCCACAACCACTCCTAACCCACACTAACCCTCATGCCTGTCCATCCCACCCACGGCCCACCACTGACCCCACAGCCAAGCAGATCCACCCAAACTAACACAAGTGCCTCCTTCAACCAGTGCCACGTTTCAGGAGGCCCACGATGGGGTGCCACACCACACACCAGCTGGGCACCATGTGTGGGCGGCCTCACCACCACCACCACCACCAACACCACGACTAGACACCCACGTAGATGTACACACGCAAGCACGCAGCTACACCACACACCAGACACTAGTACATATACACGAACGCCCTCTCGGCACGTACACTCCCGCACGGACACACGAACACGCAGCACGGGGTTAAGGGAACGGTAGCAGGGGAAGTAGCGGCGGGAGTGAGTGCCGCCGCGTACAGGGGGAGCTGCCGGCACCCTCTCGCACTCTCTCTCTCTGCCTCCCCTCGGCCCGGGACAGCAGCGTGAGGCGGCGGCGCGGACCGTTGCCATGGTTACTCCCCAGGCCAGGCGGGGCGGGGGGCAGGGGAACAAAAAGGAGAAAGGGAATCACTGAGAGGGGCAAGGAGGGAGAGTAGAGGGAAGGAGGGGGGAGACGCCCATTCAAGTTCAGACTGCCGGCCTCTGGGACACTGATGCGGGTGTTCCGTGTTTCTTAACTCCGCTACACCCTCCAACCATGTCCTACACCCTGCACGATACCCCACACCCCTCCTGCTACACCTTATACTCATTCAGTACACCCTACCATATTCTAACACCCTACATCTAGCTAACATCTACACCCTACACGACTTCCTACACCCCTATTGCTACACCTAACTCTTCCACATACCCTGCCATGCTCTAGCACCATAATACTACACCCTACATGTACTTAATCATCCCTACACCCTATATTACTGTCCCACACTCTACTGCTACACCTTATGCCTTCCTACACTTCCCCATACTCTTTTTACACACCCTAGTCGCTTTACACCCTATTATTACATCCTACATATCGATAACTATCACTTTACTCTTGTTCTGCACCCTAATATTACAAGTTACACCCTGCTACACCGTTCCTAACACTTTTACACGCACCCTACACCCCTGTTAGTCTCTTACACCCTGCCAGATATCCCTACACACTATGCATGTTCAACACCCTATCAAACTCCATCTCTACACCTTAGGCTTTCAAACACACACGTACTGCACTTTCACCCTGCCACACTGCCTCTACACACCCTAGAATATTAGACCTCACAAGACTGCCGTTACACCCCCAGTCATCCTCTACACCTGCCTACGCTACCCACTGTTGGTTATCTCTTAGTGTTTGTTTATCTATCAGTGCACTCATCACAGTTTGTCTCTGTACTTGTTTGAAAACCCAACTTGTTCTGTAACCTGCTTCTTCACTCTCTCTGCTATCTGTACTCTGTCCCTCCTCCTCCTCCTCCTCCTCCTCCTCTTCTCCCCACTTCCCTCATTCTCCCCCTGTCCACGCTTAACTATTCTGTTCCCTAAGGCACACACACACATACACACACAGCTCCGATTATCTGTACTTTCCCTTTTACTAACTCTCCCTCTTCTCTCTCTCTGTCTCCCTTTCTCCCTTCTCTTACATCACACGTTATAAAAACCTGAAATGCTTCTCTCTCTCTCTCTCTCTCTCTCTCTCTCTCTCTCTCTCTCTCTCTCTCTCTCTCTCTCTCTCTGCATTCCTCCCTTTCTCTCTCATTTGTTCCATCCCTCCTTTCTCTCCTCCCTCCCTCTCTTCTTTCTCTTCCTTTCCTCCTTCCTCTCTCTCTCTCTCTCTCTCTCTCTCTCTCTCTCTCTCTCTCTCTCTCTCTCTCTCTCTCCTTTCCTCCCTCCCCACTTTCCTTCTTTCCTCCTTCCCCTCTCTTCCTCTTTCCTCCCTTTCCTCTCCTCGTCAAAACCGCGGAATTTTATCTAAAGTTTATATGAGTTTACCCACAAAAAGATTAAAATGTGGGTTTTTTTTTCTTTTTTTAATTTATTTCTTTGATTAATTGAATTTTCCTGATCCTCAAAAAAAAAACCTTGGATTTTTTAATGATCTATTCATTTCAATTATTTATTTATTTTCTTTAAGGAGTAGAGATAAGATTAATTACGTGAGTCGTTTTCACTGATAAAAAAATCTTGAAGTGTTTTTATCAAGATGGCAATGACTCCTTGATCATTTTGTTTACAGGTTAATCTGCTCTCTCTCTCTCTCTCTCTCTCTCTCTCTCTCTCTCTCTCTCTCTCTCTCTCTCTCTCTCTCTCTCTCTCTCTCTCCTTACTTCCTTCATTCTTTCCTTTCTTGTTCCAAACTTAATCTCTCTGTTTCTTAACTTCTTTCCCTTCCTTCTATCCCCTTCTTTTTTCTCTCTCTCTTTTTTTCTCTCTCTCTTTCAAGTATTCTTCTAAAACTTTATCTGTCAACCGGCTTACATTATTTCCTTTCCTTCGTTTTCTCTTTCCTCCGTGACTGTTTCTGTTCTAATATTTCGTTTGCGTCAATTCTTCCTTCTCTCTTTACATGGGTACATATTTTTCTATCCCTCCGAAATTTTGTCTACGTATACGGTATAGTTTCTAGTCTTCCCCTTCTTCCTCCTCTTTTTTCTCTTTTTTTTCATTTTATCCTTCCCACAATTTACTTTTTTAATGCTCCCTCGCTCCCTCTCCTCCTCCTCCACCTCTTCTTCCTCCTCTTCCTCCTCACCTGTTCCCTTATCCTCCTCTTCCCTCTCATCTGTACTCGTATCCTTGTCTCTTCCCCTCTCCTCCTCCTCCTCCTCCTCCTCCTCCTCCTCCTCCTCCTCACCTGTCCCTTGTCCACTTCTCCTCTTCCTCCTCACCTATACACTTTTTCTCCTCCTCCTCCTCCTCTCCCTCGGCCTTCTCACCTGCCCCGTCCCTGTTCTCCTCTTCCTCCTCCCCTATACACTTTTTCTCCTCCTCCTCCTCCTCCTCCTCCTCCTCTCTTCACACCTGTACTAATTAAACCCAAGGTAAAAATCACATAAAAACGCCACACTGCACCTCTCCCTCTCTCCTCCCTCTCCCTCTCCCTCTCCCTCTCCCACAGTACTAACCAAACGTGCCACATTTTAACACTCAACTCCACGTATCCAATAAACGTTTCGGACACTCCTGTAAAACGTTTCCCAATGAAAAAATAAAAAAAGAAAAGAAAAAAAGAAACGTTGGCGAGTAAAGGAATATCGAAAAGTTTGCTTAATAAAAATATATATATATATTTATACATATATATAAAGTATGAGTATCTATCGTGGCTCCAATAAATGCTTCGAATATTCGTTCCTCAAGTGTGTGTGTGTGTGTGTGTGTGTGTGTGTGTGTGTGTGAGGGAAGGGGGGAGGTTAATGAAAAGTCGACTTGTGTTTTAAATATTCGGAAAATTCTTGCTGGATGTTTCAAAATGCATCAGTGAGGGAATAAATAGAAAGGGTTAAAGGGACTATGAAATTAGGAAGGAAAGAAGGAAGGAAGGAAAGGAGAGGAGAGGAATACAAAGCAAGTCCAAACAGCAGAAGTCCCTGAGGTTCTTACTAAGCTGTTTAGGTAATTGTTCTACCTTATTAGTGAGAGAGACA
>NC_087182.1:14709880-14712380 GCF_035594125.1 Scylla paramamosain
AGGCACACTTCAAATTACATCACACTATCACTGCCATCACATTTTCACCATCCTGTCAGTCACCACCATTGTCACCACACACTGCCACCACCGCTAACCACCACCACCAACACCACTACTATGCCCGGGCACCTATCACCACCTCACATTACCATCACTATCAACACACTGCCACCATGAACTAGACATTATCACCACCATTATCACACTATCATCACCACCATCCAATAACCAACACCACACACACACACACACACACACACACACACGCAGGTAGACAAACAGCACAGGTAACAAGGCCACAGGTAACTATAACAGGTAACACCAACAGGAGAGAAACAGAGAGACTGGGAAGCTGTCTCGAGCGCGGGAGTAAACTGAGACAGAGAAGAGAGAGGAGAGGGAGGAGTCAGGAAGGGAGAGGGAGAGAAAGAGGGTAAGGGGGCTTGAGTGGAAGGGGGGTGTTAAGGGGCGTGGAGGGACCGGGTGGTAAGCGGACAACCCCCTTAACTATTATGGGTGATGTATGTAATGATGGGGGGAAGGGAAGGGAAAGGGAGAGGTGAGGGAGAGGGAAAGAGGGAGAGGGAAAGAGGGAGAGGCAGATGAGGAAGAAAGGAAGAAAGAAAAGGTTATATTTTTGGTGATATGAGGTGATTAGACTTGTATTTCCTCCTCCTCCTCCTCCTCTTGCTTTTCCTCTTCTTCTCATTCTCCTCCTCCTCCTCCTCCTCCTCTTCTTTCTATTAATATATCTCCCTCCATTACCAATAATCTCATTTATCTCCTAACTTCCAATATCGCTAATCCTTTGCTCTCTCTCTCTCTCTCTCTCTCTCTCTCTCTCTCTCTCTCTCTCTCTCTCTCTCGATCAATTACTATGTTTCTTTGCTCTTTTTTTAATCTTTCCTTTTGTAAGCAGTCTCTCTCTCTCTCTCTCTCTCTCTCTCTCTCTCTCTCTCTCTCTCTCTCTCTCTCTCTCTCTCTCTCTCTCTCTCTCTCTCTCTCTCTCTTCCGGATCAATTCACATGTATCCTTTGCTGTTCTTTTTTTCGTTTCCCTTTGTATGCATCTCTCTCTCTCTCTCTCTCTCTCTCTCTCTCTCTCTCTCTCTCTCTCTCTCTCTCTCTCTCTCTCTCTCTCTCTCTCTCTCTCATAATTTTTCCCAGTCACTCATCCATCTCTTTCTATCCCACTTTACCTCTCTCCCTCCCTCTCCCCCTTCTCTCCCACGCTCCCTCCCTCCCTCCCTCCCTTCCCCTTCTCTCCCTCGCTCCCTCCCCCTCACTTTCCTCCCTCTCCCCCTTCTCTCCAATCAGACAAAATTCCCGTGACGACGGAGGAAAAGTGGAGGGAGGGAAGGAAAATTCTCTCTCTCTCTCTCTCTCTCTCTCTCTCTCTCTCTCTCTCTCTCTCTCTCTCTCTCTCTCTCTCTCTCTCTTCAAGGTGTATGTGGATAAGGTTGTGTGCGATATATAAAGGCAAGCAATCACACACACACACACACACACACACACACACACACACACACACACACACACACACACACACACACCCAATATACATTTTCAGTTTGTTGACTGCCTAAAGAATAAACCGTTTATTATTATTATTATTATTATTATTATTATTACACACACACACACACACACACACACACACACACGTAGAAGGGCATGGCATGAGGAATAAGTAAAGGGCATTTCTGTTAGCGACCTTTGACACACATACCTGCGACACACACACACACACACACACACACACACACACACACACACACTTAAGTAGGACGCTCCATTGGGCAGTTAAGGGAGTTAAGCGAGCGAGCGAGAGAGAGAGAGAGAGAGAGAGAGAGAGAGAGAGAGAGAGAGAGAGAGAGAGAGAGAGAGAGTTGGATAGCGATGCAACTCCTTTTGATTACGTCTTTCAGTCTCAGGGACAAAAGGGAGGAGGAGGAGGAGGAGGAGGAGGAGGAGGAGGAGGAGGAGGAGGAGGAGGAATAAAAGAAAGATGACATATATCAGAAAGGATAAAGAGAGAGAGAGAGAGAGAGAGAGAGAGAGAGAGAGAGAGAGAGAGAGAGAGAGAGAGAGAGAGAGAGAGAGAGAGAGAGAGAGAGAGAGCACAGTATTCAAAGAGAGTGAAGAGAAAAATAAAGATAGGGATGTATAATCACAGAGAGAGAGAGAGAGAGAGAGAGAGAGAGAGAGAGAGAGAGAGAGAGAGAGAGAGAGAGAGAGAGGACGATGACCGCTATCTCCCTGACATGACCCTTGGATCTGCCTCAGGTGAGTGAAAGTATGTAAGCGACGCCCTCTCTCTCTCTCTCTCTCTCTCTCTCTCTCTCTCTCTCTCTCTCTCTCTCTCTCTCTCTCTCTCTCTCATTAGCACTAACAGAAGGGCTCACGGGTGACAGGGCGTGGCGTTCAGCACACTTACAACGTGAATATTCAAGTGTGTGTGTGTGTGTGTGTGTGTGTGTGTGTGTGTGTGTGTGTGT
>NC_087182.1:14717380-14747380 GCF_035594125.1 Scylla paramamosain
TGTCTGCTTTTCTTTTATTTTCTCTTTTTCTTTTGCCTCCTTACTTTCTCTCACGTTCTTCCTTTTCTTGGTGTGTGTGTGTGTGTGTGTGTGTGTGTGTGTGTGTGTGTGTGTGTGTGTGTGTGTGTGTGTGTGTCTCTCTCTCTCTCTCTCTCTCTCTCTCTCTCTCTCTCTCTCTCTCTCTCTCTCTCTCTCTCTCCCCTTCCTCATTCCTCCCTCCACTCCCTGCAGCGTGCCAGGTGAGTGAGTCAGGGGAGGAGGAGGAGGAGGAGGAGGAGGAGGAGGAGGAGGAGGAGGAGGAGGAGGCGACACTGAGGCTCCAGTCTTGGCTCCTCCTCCGCTCCTGACGCAAGTCCCGTAGAGGAGGAGGAGGAGGAGGAGGAGGAGGTATAATAACGAAAGAGATTATGCGAAAAAATATAAAAAATACCAAAACAGAAGATAATGACGAGAGAGAGAGAGAGAGAGAGAGAGAGAGAGAGAGAGAGAGAGAGAGAGAGAGAGAGAGAGAGAGAGAGAGAGAGAGAGAGAGAGAGAGAGAGAGAGAGAGAGAGAGAGAGAGAGAGAGAGAGCGTAACCGTGGCGCGCACATATACATTTCTGAGTCAATTTATGGCATGAGTCAAGGAGTGAGACGAGGCATTGCTCAACACCAACCAGCCAATCAGAAGGACGCGAGGGGAACAATACTGCATTCTGATTGGTCTAGACAGGTACCGAGAGAGAAAGAGGGCGAAGGGTCAGCATCCCATCCCCCCTCCCCCTCCAAGATTTCTCTCCCTTCCTTGGTGTTCCTTTGTGCTCCTCCTCCTCCACGCATCTTAAACGTAAACAAACCTTGAATAGTCTCTCAATTCCGCGACTCATTGACAAAGTTTAGTGCGTCACCAGAAGTTTTTTGTTAGATGATCACTGGACACTTACAGGTCAGTGATGTCATGACGCATTCTGGTGGTGGTGGTGGTGGTGGTGGTGGTGGTAGTAGTAGTAGTAGTGGTAGTGGTGGTGGTAGTAGTAGTAGTAGTAGTAGTAGTAGTAGTAGTAGTAGTAGTAGTAGTAGTAGTAGTAGTAGTAGTAGTAGTAATAGAAGAAGAAGAAGAAGAAGAAGAAGAAGAAGAAGAAGAAGAAGAAGAAGAAGAAGAAGAAGAAGAAGAAGAAGAAGAAGAAGAAGAAGAAGAAGAAGAAGAAGAAGAAGAAGAAGAAGAAGAAGAAGAAGAAGAAGAAGAAGAAGAAGAAGAAGAAGAAGAAGAAGAAGAAGAAGAAGAAGAAGAAGAAGAAGAAGAAGAAGAAGAAGAAGAAGAAGAAGAAGAAGAAGAAGAAGAAGAAGAAGAAGAAAGAAGAAAGAAGAAGAAGATATGAGAAGATAAAACAAAACAATTGAACAATGAAAACAAAACTGAAAGAACAAAGAGAACAAGAACAAAAAATAAGAACAAGGAAACGAAGTGTAGCAGCAATAGTAGTAGTAGTAGTAGTAGTAGTAGTAGTAGTAGTAAGAGTAGTGGTGGTGGTGGTAGATGACAAAACGAAGAAATAAGAAAACAACTGAAAAATTTACGAAACGATGAAGACAATAGAAGACACGAAATAAAGCGAACACCTGTACAGGACGACTAATTACAGGCAGGTGAGTCACACGTGTAATACCAGTACAGGTCCTGCTTCTCAAAGGCCAGCTGTGTATCAGGAATTGCTGGGTCACGAGGTCACGAGCGCGGTACTAAAGGTGAGAGGTCAAAGGTAAACACCCCAGGTATCTCAGGTCATTAGACTGTTCACAAACACTACAAGACATATTTAACTTAGGCCACGTAAATCAATGATAAATGCATAAGTTTCTCTCACGTCAATTTGATTTTTTTATGTTAAGTCTCCCCAGTAGGATTTCCCATTTACTAATTCCTCCGTGATAAATTATGCTGGGTTGAGTTGAGGTATGTTAGGTTAAGTTGAGTAAGGTTGGGTTGGGTTGGGTTGGGTTGGGTTGGGTTGGGTTGGGTTGGGTTGGGTTGGGTTGGGTTGGGTTGGGTTGGGTTGGGTTGGGTTGGGTTGGGTTGGGTTGGGTTGGGTTAGGTTAGGTTAGGTTAGGTTAGGTTAGGTTAGGTTGGGTTGGGTTGGGTTGGGTTGGGTTGGACTGGACTGGGTTGGGTTAAGTTAAATGAAGGAAGATAAAGTTGCGTTTTAAGTTGTGTTAACTTGGTGAAAGTATTTTTTGTGTGTGGTTTAGTTAGGTGGGTTAGGTTAGGTTAGATTAGGTTAAGTTAAATTAAGGAAGATAAGGTTGGGTTTAGTTGGATTAATTTAGTGAAAGTATTTTGGAGGTGTGTAGTTTAGTTAGCTGGCATTTACATAGAAGCCACACAAGAACACAGATACGAATAGACGCTGAAGGCACGATAATTTCAAGTCAGTGCGTGTACAAGTAAATACCTCGCGTTCCGTTAAGAAAATAAATAAATAAATAAAATAATAAAAAAATGTCATCATCATCATCATCATCATCATCATCATCATCATCCACAGGTAAACGCGTGGCCAAACTTTCTCCACTCCGCCGTCAGCTGGCCGTCTAATCCACGCCAAATAAGCAAAACTTCTCACCGCATCTCTCCTCTCCAAGCTCAGACGCAAATGAAAGCGATGAAACACACAGTCATACGCCAAAGATGAAGCACAAACCACAAATGACAAACCACAAAAAAAAATAACGAAAAATCAACATCTCCCTCCTAACACACACACAAACTCACAGCTGCATAGTCAAGATGAATATAAAAAGATACAGTAACAGTACTTGAAACAACACAAGCTTGATTCAAACTCTCCATACTGGGTACACTAAGCAAACACAGCTAAGTCAATACAGGTAAAGTCAGCTTGAAATCAATTAACCTGCCGCACTCACTTCCTATGCCAAACTCTCTCTCCCTCAGTCTGAAGTCCTCTGATCTCCTGACAATCTCCTTAACAAACCTGACGAAGGGTACGTGGCCAGGAGATCAAAGGGTTTATTATTAAGACTCATTCTCAGACGCTTTGTTCTCCCGTAAAGATTGTTTCCAGAGGCCACAGACATGATTGGTTTGGGTTATTGTTGAGTTACTAGGGAATTTTAAAAGATTAGTCAAATTTATGGATGGGGATGATAGGTGGAAATAGGTAATGTTTTGTACAGAGAAGGTCACGTGTGGATCTGATGGCTTCTTGCAGCTTCCCTTATGTTCTTGTGATTTTCATGGGTGTTTTTTTTTTTTTCGTATCTGTGTTGCAGTATACTTAAATCTTTACTAGAATCATGGAAACGTTCTCGAAAGCACCAATAATTTCGTATCTCTCACATGAACTGCTTCAAAAGGAAGGTTTCGAGACGCTTCTAAAATTTCGGATGATTCTTTTTTTGACAACACTTTACTGGGACTGACACTTTTACTGAGCCTATTTCATATCACTTTTTTGTTCCTCTAGGCCAGTGCCCCTCTTAAAAAAAAATGCAACCTTTTAACCCTTTCACTGCTAACTGACACATTTTCCCTTAATTACAAACGACTCAGTGACATTTGGGCATTTCTTCTCTCTCTACAGCCACCTCCAAACACTTATACTGGCTAGAAACTGCAAAATCTATTCCTTTTCATGCCTTTCTTTCTTGCAGGTGCTTATAAAGACTTCATACACTTCTTCCAGTGCCGTGAATGGTTGAATAATGCAGTAAAAGGATTAAAAGAAGTCGAGATAAGGCGATGCAATATTTGAGAATGAGGACTGAAGGAACATGGCAAACAGTGGAAGCGAGTGTGGCAGCATGCATGACTTCCCACCAGGACTAAACCACGATGCTACAAACGCAACACAGGAGTAACACACGCAGGCACCGCACAACACACCACCACAGTGCCATAAGCAAAATAATAAATAAAGAAATAAAAAGGCAGGAAAAAAATCACAGCCACCACCCTTAGCAACAAATACAAGACGAGTAACAGACAGACAGCGCAATTCACACGACACATCAACACAACAAAGAAAGGAATACGAGTACACTACATAAGCCACAAAAAATTCACAAGTGCAAGGCATGCCAGAGTTAGCTACGAATAGAAAATGCAACACAAAGACGCCACAAAACACAGGAACACCACCACCACTTCGACATCATAAGAAGGAAACATACGTAGAAAAATAACAGCAACAACAGCAACAGTCAAGTCACAAAAATCACAATTGTACAAGGAACAACACAACAGAAAACGCAACACAAACACGCCACACTGCACAAGAATAACAACAACAACAACAACAGCAACAACAACACACCAAATAAACCACAAAAATAACAAAGATGCAACACAACACACAATACATTCACCACCACAACACGCCCTAAAATTACCCGTCACAAAAAGCCACACGTACCACAATGCACCACAAATAGAAACTGCACAAAGCAAGAAGTCACCCCAGAACACAGTAACAACAACAAGGGCACCACAACACCATAAAACACACAAAGAAACACTAAGCACCGGTGTTGGTAGGAAGTCGCAGGGACACACCACAATGAGCCACAAATAGCACAAAGGCAGGGCACCACAGAGGCACCGCACAGCACCACAACAGCGGCCCAAAAACATCACAGCCTCACTTCACTCACAGGTCAAGCTGGGAGACGTGGGCAAGCCAAAAAAAACGCCTCAGAAGACAGACCTCAAGGTGTTAGTGTGGCATTAACGGGCGTGCTGCTGGGGGCCCGTGAGGGAGGTGACTGTGGTGGGGTCGGGGAGGCCTGACATCCGCCGGCACTGTGCCACGTGGAGCCACTTTAAGAACAGTGGCTTGTGGCTTGACCATACTGATCAGCCAAGTTCCGTATCAGAGCGAAAGGCGAGGCGGCGGCGGCGGCGGCGGCGGCGGCGGCGGCGGCGGCGGCGGCCAAGGTTCTCCTCTCACCACACGGATTTTGAAACGCTTTATTCTCTCATAAGGATGATTTTCAAAGGCCGCGTTTCATTATTAGGGTTTCCACGGATATTTTTGGCGCTAACGATGTAGAATCCTTGTTAAGTTGTCATTAGTCGGGTTTACAAGGGTGTTTTTTCAATTAATGATGTTAAATCCCTGTTAAACTATCATTAATTGGGTTTTCAATGATGTTTTTTTCCCATTAATCGTTGTTAAACTATCATTAGTAAAGTTTACAAGAATGCTTTTTCAGTTATTGTTGCAGTCATTATTAATCGAGTTTGCACGGATGCTTTTCCAGTTAATGATCCAGAATCAGTGTCAAACTATCACTAAATTCATGAAAACACCCTTGAAAAACCCAACAGCTTCCACTACAGGCTGTTAAAAGTAGAAGCATATGACGCTGATAAGTTTTGGGAAGCTGTCCTAAGTTATGAAGGAAGAAAATAATAACAGGGATTTTCTCCACACTAGACTCTAAAGTAACGGGTCTTTATTCAGCATTAAATTGTCTCCGTGTTTGTTGCTGTTCTATTTTTGCGTTATACAAATTCTTCGCTTTTTTTTCATTTTCATTTTTTTTTTTTTTTTTTCATCCGCGCTGGAGAAATTATTGTTGGTGCATTTTTCTCATGTTTATTTTTCTCCTGCGTAAAGGAAATTACTGGGAGCTTCTACGTTAAAGTTACTGGTAATTATATTTTTTTCTCTCTCTTTTTTCTCTCTGGGTTTCAGAAATCAGTCTTTTTTTTCCAGCGTGAGTAACTGTTTTAATTTTCTTTTACAGTATGTTGATGGAATTAATCGTGGATGTTCTCTCTCTCTCTCTCTCTCTCTCTCTCTCTCTCTCTCTCTCTCTCTCTCTCTCTCTCTCTCTCTCTCTCTCTCTCTCTCTCTCTCTCTCTCTCTCTCTCTCTCTCTCTGTGTGTGTGTGTGTGTGTGTGTGTGTGTGTGTGTGTGTGTGTGTGTGTGTGTGTGTGTGTGTGTGTGTGTGTGTGTGTGTGTGTGTGTGTGTGTGTGTGTGTGTGTGTGTGTGTGTGTGTGTGTGTGTGTGTGTGTGTGTGTGTGTGTGTGTGTGTGTGTGTGTGTGTGTGTGTGTGTGTGTGTGTGTTGTAGCTATTGGTGTAATTTTCTTCACGTTAAGGAAATTACTGTTGTTTTATATAAGCGCCATGACACAAATATTTTTCCTTTTTGTATAACTTATTTACGCATATTTTCCTTTGTTTATGAGGAAAATATGGTTTTGTTTCTCTTTCCCTTGAAAAAAAAAAAAAAAAAACAAAGGACCGGTCTTTTCATCTTTGTTAGTTTATGGTGTCCCCGTGTGACCTTAAAGGAAAAATTTATTAACGCCTCCAGTCTTTTAAAATAAGGAAAATTACTCATGTTTTCCTCCTTATAGCATTCTTTATCTTTTCTTAGTTTTTCCCCTTTTTTTTTTACATTCCTTGAAAAAAAAAATTACTTTCTCCCGAAGTTAAGGAGGAAAACAGTAACAGATGTTTCTTTCCCCTCCTTGTGTAATGGGGTGTGTAGTTTCCCCGTTAAAGATGACAAAGAAAAAGAGGAAAAGAAAAGTTCCTTGTGTTCTCTCCCCTCTGAAGGAAAAAAATCCCATTGATTTACCCTACAAGGAAGAATTATTTCCTCTGTACTACAAAGACAGTAACAAGCCAGGTAAGTGTTGAGAGAGAGAGAGAGAGAGAGAGAGAGAGAGAGAGAGAGAGAGAGAGAGAGAGAGAGAGAGAGAGAGAGAGAGAGAGAGAGAGAGAGAGAGAGAGAGAGAGAGAGAGAGAGAGAACCAGTTATATTGTCACTTGAAAAAAAAAAAAAGGAAACCTGTCAAAGATTTGCAACAGTTCCTAAAATTAAACAATAAAAAATATTCAGAAGCACCGACAAAAAAGAAAACGGATTAATGAATCGACTGCCCAGGGTCAAGACAGTGCGGCGTTCAAAGGAGGCGGAGTTGCGTTGAAGGAATGTTGTGCTAAATTGTAGCAAATGGACACAACTTTTCAGTGAGATAGGCAACAATACATGAAACTTTTATAAGCATCTGCAGGAGAGGAAAGGAATAAAAGAGAGTGGACCTTGCTGTTAGAATAAGAAAAGATGTCTCAGAGTGGTTAGTGATTAAGGAGAGATGCGCCAAATTGCAGTGGAAGGGTTAAGATCTGATAATAGCTAGCTCGGTTTAGTTCCATTGTTTTGATGAAGAGTTTGCTAAAGAGGAAAGAAGGGAAAGAAGAGGAAGGAAGTAGCAGCAGATTTCCTTCCATAAAGAAGAGTGATAAATATAGTATTTTTTTTTTTTTTTATTTTTTTTTTTTTAAGGGATACTAGTCAGAAGGAACAAAACAGTAAAAAAAAAAAAAAAGAAAGAAAAATATATTAAAGACCTTAGTTCCAAAATCGAATGTTAAAAAAAAATCCTCCCAATGCTTTGATACTACATTTTTTTTTTTCGTTATTGCTCTTAGAGGCATTGTGGTCGAGGACAAGACAGTAAAAAAAAGAAAAGAAAAAAAGACCCATTGAAGACGTCAGTTCCAAAAGCAAATTGTCAAAAACATCAAAATTATGCGGAAATATCTGGGAACTTTTTTTATGCGTCAAAAAAAAAAAAAAACACACAGAAAACGTCAGTTACAAAGGAGAATTGTTAAAAATAATACCCAAAATTACGAAGAAAATGTCCTGAAACCCGCCATGCCATCTTGACACTCGCAGATCCACCTTAAGCTTGCACATTACAGGCCAGAGCTTCCCAAATGAGGGCCGCCAGGGTGTGAGGGTGTAAGGGTCGCTGGACGGTCTCAGAAATAAATAAATGTAACATATCACAATGGCTGGTGATTAACTCTTCATGTACAACAAGTATTTGGGGTCTTCGGGTCAGGCCAGGATTGCATTTAGAGTTGCAACAAAAAATGAAAAAAAAAAGTTTGGGAATCACTGTTATAGACGGAACACAAATTAATTATAGACCTTCAATATTATGGGCTTTAGGATTTATTTTCTTATTCACTGTTGGGGGTCTTACGTAAAGGATTAAGTCCAATTGTACCTAATCCATTAAAATATACTTTGCAACGAGTCTTACTTTACAAGATTGGGGAACTGTAGGCAGAACAAATGGATAAATACTCGTACTTCATCTTCTCTTTAACCCTTTCACTGCAATGGTCATCTTCTAATAACATTCAGAGCGGTATAAAAAAAATGTAGATTTGCATGGACAGATAGAGTAAAGAAAGAATAAAAGACTAATTTTGTATTGTCTAAGCTACAGAAACAATTGACATGTTTTAATACAAGTATAAAAAAAAAAGTGGAGATTTGCAGAGGATGATGGGAAAAGAATGTGTAGCAGTGAAAGGGTTAAGTCTATATAGAGCAATAAACCCAGAGGAAGACCACTTTAATTTCAGTTCACGTGGCATTTAAGAAATATAAATACGAACAGAAATAATGCAATGGAAAAAAATGAAGAAAGAAACAAAACAAACTCATACATACACACATACATACATACATACATAAATACATACATAAACCTAATGACAAAAACATACACACAAACACACACACACAAACAAGAAAAAAATAGTTCTGGTAAGGTCTCTCTCTCTCTCTCTCTCTCTCTCTCTCTCTCTCTCTCTCTCTCTCTCTCTCTCTCTCTCTCTCTCTCTCGCTCACGCCTGCTGCTTACCGCACGGCCACCCGCATAAAAGGCAGACAGGTAATAATTAAGGCAGGCAGGTAAACACCAAGGAAGGCACGAGAGCACTAGATTAAAAAAAAAAAAAAAAAAAGAAAAAGAAAGACAAAATAAAAAAAGAGCTAAAGTTGGGAAATAAGTAACCAAAAAAAGTAAATTAGGTGGAGCATAAATTACGAGAGAGAGAGAGAGAGAGAGAGAGAGAGAGAGAGAGAGAGAGAGAGAGAGAGAGAGAGAGAGAGAGAGAGAGAGACAGAAGAGAGAGAATACACAGTAAAGAAACCGCGAGACAGGCTAGCAGAGAGAGAGAGAGAGAGAGAGAGAGAGAGAGAGAGAGAGAGAGAGAGAGAGAGAGAGTTAATTATTCCTACCTTAATTATACCTCTTACTCCACAACCACTACAACTTCTTCCTCCTCCTTCTCCTCCCTCTCCTCTTCCTCTTCTTCCTCCTCCTCCTCCTCCTCTTACAAGTACCCTCACAAGAGAGCATTCATGAAAGTCTGGGTGTAGCTACTTCCCCAACCCACTCACCTACACCCAAACACACCCATCAACACCCCCTACACCTACTCGCTCTCCCAGCCCACCTTTACGCCCACCTACACCCAAGGCATCCGTGTGAGATTGCAGCATCCTCCGCCCACCCACCCACCTCCTACTCTGCCCTACCTCACCCACACATTCCTCTCTCTCTCTCTCTCTCTCTCTCTCTCTCTCTCTCTCTCTCTCTCTCTCGTGTGTGTGTGTGTGTGTGTAGCGGTGAGGTAAGACGGAGTGCTAGATATGGAGAGGAGACATTGGAGGGAAGGAAGGGTTGGAGGGAAGGAGGAAGGGAAGTAAGGAGGGAAGGAGGAAAGGGTGAGATGTAAACGGAGGGAGGCGAAAGGAGAGACGAGAGAGAAAAAAAGGAAATAGTGGAAGGAAAAAATGAAGGAAAGGAAATACGGAAGGAGAGAGAGAGAGAGAGAGAGAGAGAGAGAGAGAGAGAGAGAGAGAGAGAGAGAGAGAGAGAGAGAGAGAGGTGTAAGGAAGAAGACAAAATGAAAGAGACGGAGAAAGAGATAAGAAAAGACTCAGTAAAGATTAAATGAAAGAAGATATGAACAGATGTAGCAAAGAGAAGGAAGACGAGAAGATAGAGAAAAGATTTAACAAGCAAAACGGAAGAGAAGAAAAAGAAGAAACGAAAGAGGAAGAAACCAACAAAGTGAAGAGGAACAGGGAGCAGGAAAATGAAGGAAAGAAAGTGAAGGAATGGAGAGAAGAGGAACTGCAAGAAAGAAAAGACTGAGAGAGAGTGGATGAGAGAAAAAGGAAGGAGGAAGGAGGGAGAGGAGGGAGAGGAGGAAGAGTAAGAGGAGGGAGAGGAGGAAGAGTGAGAGGAGGGAAGGAGGGAGAGGGAAGGAATGGAGTGACAGGCAAAAGAGAGGTGGGTAGGTTACTATTCTCCCTCCTTCACTCCTTCCCTCCCGCCCGCCCTCCCTTGTAACTTACCTCTCTCTCTCTCTCTCTCTCTCTCTCTCTCTCTCTCTCTCTCTCTCTCTCTCTCTCTCTCTCTGACATTCCTACACCGCACGCAGATGACGTCCAATCTTATCTTCTCTCTTTCGCAGTGTGTGTGTGTGTGTGTGTGTGTGTGTGTGTGTGTGTGTGTGTGTGTGTGTGTGTGTGTGTGTGTGTGTGTGTGTGTGTGTGTGTGTGTGTGTGTGTGTGTGCATTTTGTGGTTTCTCTTTAATCTTCCTTGCAGACATGATTACAACGCAAGCACGCACGCGCATACACACACACACAGAGAGAGAGAGAGAGAGAGAGAGAGAGAGAGAGAGAGAGAGAGAGAGAGAGAGAGAGAGAGAGAGAGAACAGAGCTTGGGGAATCAAATGAGAACCTAAAAAACAATAAAAATAAACAAATAAATAAAACATTCGATATATAAACCAAATAGTACAAAAAATTGAAAAAAAACTAAATAAACACGAATTTAGATCTATAAACAAAAATAATCCTATAATATCGTCTCTTTTTTAATACATCACATAATTTCTCTCTCTCTCTCTCTCTCTCTCTCTCTCTCTCTCTCTCTCTCTCTCTCTCTCTCTCTCTCTCTCTCTCTCTCTCTCAAGTAATAATAAGCATTTAACAAAAGTACGATCGAGTTACACATAAGTGGCGGTGTGAAGTACAAGCCGAGGTACTTCAACTCCCCAAAGTACCCCTTAACAACTGCATTCCTCGGAGCCCTTTACTTCCAAGACGAATTGATGGAAATGAGAGTGAAAGGGACATTAGCTCTTGTTACTCCACCCCCTCCTCTCTCTCTCTCTCTCTCTCTCTCTCTCTCTCTCTCTCTCTCTCTCTCTCTCTCTCTCTCTCTCTCTCTCTCTCTCTCTCTCTCTCTCGTTTGTGTGTATGTGTGTGTTTGTGTGTCTACTGGTGGGAACTCTTTAAGTGTGTGTAAAGATATAAAGCACCTTCTCTTTATCTCTTCACACACAACACGCTGGAAGTACTCGCTGTGGTGAAGTACACAATGGTAAAATCAAAAAAATATTGGGACGCAAGGTGAGGCTAGTCTGGCCCACGTGTTGACACTACTGGCACCATTACTGAGGCACTTCAAAAGCAAAGATTTATTATTTTCGACTGAACATGTATTAGCTTCCTTTGCCTCATCATGCAATCATTGGTAGAGGCGGTAATGGCCACGTAATTATAATCAGAAGCCATTAAAGCAAGGCTTGGTGTGGCTGGTAATATCTCCCTTGTTTCTGGCATCTGTGTCCACCGCAGCATTCTGCAACGATTCATTACATTCACTTTGTTCCTCAGAAAGTTGTTTTCTTGTTGTGTATTCCCCTAAATAAGTCACCAACAGAGGCTGCTCGGCCACTAATATGGCCGCCGCCAGCAGCTTCAGCAGGAGTCATCTACTGTAACACATCTCCAGACCCGGATCACCCAGATCATGATCCGGATCACTCAGATCAGGGTAAATCCAGATCAAGATGGAAAGAGAACACGGCCCGCGCGGCCACATCACTCATCTGATACGGATCACGGTGAATAGAAGACGCCTATAGACTGACTGACTGACTGACTGACTGACTGACTCTCTCTCTCTCTCTCTCTCTCTCTCTCTCTCTCTCTCTCTCTCTCTCTCTCTCTCTCTCTGAATCCTGCAAATCACCCAAGGGCCGTCTTGTCCGGACTTACAAACACAGACACATAAGGCTAAACACACACACACACACACACACACACACACACACACACACACACACACACACACACACACACACGAAGCAAAATACACTTTTCAAACATGTATACTTATCTGAGGAAAAGTGGTAGCAGTAATAATAATAAGCAGTAGTAGTAGTAGTAGTAGTAGTAGTAGTAGTAGTAGTAGTAGTAGTAGTAGTAGTAGTAGTAGTAGTAGTAGCAGCAGTAGTAGTGGGTAGTTGTTGTTGGTGTTGGTGGTGGCGGTAATTAACAACAAAAACATCATCATCATCAACAACAACTACAGCAACAACAACAACAACAACAACAACAACAACAACAACAACAACAACAACAACAACAACAACAACGAAAATAACAACATGTCAAAGCGCTGAAAATTAAGTTGCATTCTCTCTCTCTCTCTCTCTCTCTCTCTCTCTCTCTCTCTCTCTCTCTCTCTCTCTCTCTCTCTCTCTCCCCTAACTGTC
The DNA here is from genome assembly GCF_035594125.1 of Scylla paramamosain. Lineage (NCBI taxonomy): Eukaryota > Metazoa > Arthropoda > Malacostraca > Decapoda > Portunidae > Scylla > Scylla paramamosain. The sequence continues at coordinate 14,729,784 of NC_087182.1, forward strand.
TTTTTCACAGCCAGTCATTAGATGTTGCGTGGCAAATTATATTAACCCTATCATTTTTTACTTCTATTTTTTCTTTCTTTTCTTTCTCTTCTCCTCTTTCTCGTTTTATAGCGTGTTTATTTCCACCCTTTCAACACTATTCTCATTATTCCCTTGTTTCTTCCTTCCTTTATTTCTTCTTTTCGTCTCATATTCTTTTTTCTTTATTTTTTTCTTTATTCTTATCCTCCTCTTCTTAATATTATTCGTCTTTTTCATCCTAATCTCTTCTTCCTCCTTTTTTTTCACGTGTTTTCTCCTTGCTCTTTTATATTTTTTTTAAAGTTACGCGTGAAAGTCTCTCTCTCTCTCTCTCTCTCTCTCTCTCTCTCTCTCTCTCTCTCTCTCTCTCTCTCTCTCTCTCTCTCTCTCCGTTATTTCTCCTTTTTACTTCCTCCTTCTGTCTATTTTTAGCAATTACGTGTGTGGTATAATTATCTCTTCCTTTTTTCTTTCATTCGTTTTCTTTTCTCTCTTTTTATCGCTCAGTTTCTTTTCGTTTCGTCTCTCTCTCTCTCTCTCTCTCTCTCTCTCTCTCTCTCTCTCTCTCTCTCTCTCTCTCTCTCTCTCTCTCTCTCACTGAAATCATATTCTCATTTACCTTCTTTGTTTCTTTACTTCTCTACATTATTTTCATTATCATTACTATTATTATTACTACTATTATTCCCTTTTTCTATTTCTTCCTTTTGTTTCTTTTGTCTCAAGTTTTCCTCAACAGATTTGCGTTAATTAAAAAAGGTTAATTAAATACTACATTCTTTTTCTTGCATATTCCCCATTGTTTTATTTTATCACCTGCGTTCATCATTATTTATCTCTATTTCCCATCTTTTATTCATTCTCTTGTTTACTTTCACTGTTCCTAGGTACCTAAGCATAATATCTTCTATCTTATCTCTGCATTTCTTCTTCTCTTTGTTATCTAATTCTTAATCTAATGCAGAGAGGGTGTATTGAATGCATGCAAGGGGTAGTGTATGTGTGTATGTATGTGTGTGTGTGAGGTTGTATTTAAAATATAGGGAGTATGTATGAAGGGTGTAAACAGTTTAAGGCGTTTGTATGATGGTATGATGATGTATATGCAAGGTTTAGGAAGGTAAAGGAAGGTTTAAAATGCGTGTATGACGGTGTATGGAAGATGTATAGGAAGGTATACGTGTAGAGTGTATGCAGATTGTCGGAAAGTAAAAGAAGAGTATGAGTGTATGAGTGTATGTAGAGATTACGAGTAGGTTAGGTTAGGTTAGGTTGAGTGTATCTAGGAAGTAGGTGAGGTTAGGTTGGTTAGGTTAGGTTAGGTTGAGTGTATCTAGGAAGTAGGTGAGGTTAGGTTGGTTAGGTTAGGTTAGATTGAGTGTATGAGTGTATGTAGGGAGTACGTTAGGTTATGTTGAGTGTAAGGAAGGTGTGTGAAGGATAAGGTGTTAGGTAAGTGCAGCAGTGAGCGGAGTGTAGCCAAGCCTCTTCTCAATTTAGAGGTGTAGTGGTACTGTGGTGTTGGATGCCAAGTGTGGCTGTGGTTGTGTCTCTCTCTCTCTCTCTCTCTCTCTCTCTCTCTCTCTCTCTCTCTCTCTCTCTCTCTCTCTGTTCAAACATAATTTTAGCTTCCTTCGTATTTTTTTTCTATTTCTGGTTGTATTTTGAATTGTAAGTAAACCTCTCTCTCTCTCTCTCTCTCTCTCTCTCTCTCTCTCTCTCTCTCTCTCTCTCTCTCTCTCTCTCTCTCTCTGTAGTATAGTTAAGCCCGGTTTACACTGGTCGGTTTTTACGGATTCTGTCTCCGTTCATCGTCCAACAATGACGTCACAAAAAAAACGTAGTACGAAATGAACGGAGGTGTTGACCAGTGTAAACCGGGCCTTAGCCTCCCTATCCCACGTCTCTCTCTCTCTCTCTCTCTCTCTCTCTCTCTCTCTCTCTCTCTCTCTCTCTCTCTCTCTCTCTCTCTCTCTCTCTCTCTCTCTCTCTCTCTCTCTCTCTCTCTCAATCAATATACCCACATCTCAAGTTATCTACAGTACCCACATCTCAAGTTATCTACAGTACACACACACACACACACACACACACACACACACACACACATGATCATACACACATTTGTACCCAGAATGTGGATATCTGGGCTCACGTGCATGTACACACACACACACACACACACACACACACACACACACACACACACACACACACACACACAAACCATATACGCATTCCTTCCCTCGAATCAAAACAAACAGCTCACATACACACACCTCACGAGGTCTCCACTTACACACACACACACACACACACACACACACACACACACACACACACACACACACACACAGAACCTTCTAGAGTTTACAAGAGAAAAGAGTTTATTCATTCATCTTGTGTGGAGAGAGAGAGAGAGAGAGAGAGAGAGAGAGAGAGAGAGAGAGAGAGAGAGAGAGAGAGAGAGAGAGAGAGAGAGAGAGAGAGAGAACGACGACGAAACTTCTTACAGAAAATGAGTAAAAAGAAGAAAAGAACAGAGAAATATGCAACGAAAATAAAAAGGGAAGAAAATAAACAATAAAACAAAAGCAGCAATAAACACGAAGATAACGAAGAAAGAGATAAACAAATAAAGAAGGGTAGGAAGAAGGACAGGGAGGCATTGAAGAGAGAGAGAGAGAGAGAGAGAGAGAGAGAGAGAGAGAGAGAGAGAGAGAGAGAGAGAGAGAGAGAGAGAGAGAGAGAGAATAATGTCCTAGAGAAATAAACAGGTGAAAAAGGAATAAAAAGAAAGAGAAAATAAAAAGGAAAGATAAGAAAAAGAAGAAAGGAGAGAGAGAAGTGGTGAAAAATAAGAGGAAAAGATAAGACCACTGAAAAGAAAACGAAGAAACACAGAAAATGGAGAGAGAAAGAAGAAATGGGGAAGAAAACAGGAAAAAGAAGAGAAAAGGAGAAGAGTTTGGTGAGAGGAAAGCTGTTGATGGGAAGGAAAGGGAAGAGGATATGAAGACAGATAGCTGAGAGGATGGAGAAGAAAGGGGAAAGAATGGGAAAGGAGAATGAAAAGGAAAGAAGGGAAGAAGGAATAAAGGAAAGAATAAGACTGAGGGAATGAAGAAGGAAGGGAAGAACTGAGATAAAATTATGAGAAGTGTAAGGAAGGGGAATAATAGAAAGGGTTGATGAAGGAGAAGGAAGGGAAGGAAGGAATAAAGGAACAGAAGTATGAAGGGATGGGAGAAGAAGGGGAGAGGGGGAATGACAGGATAAAGTAAGAGAAGGAGAAGAAAGGAATAAAGGAAAATGAAGAGAAAAATGGAATAAAGAAACAGAAGCATGAGAAGAGGAAGGAAGAATGAATGGGAAAAATGGATTAAAGAACAGAAAAAAGAGGTGGATGAGGAAGGAGTGGAAAGAAATGACAATAAATGGGAAGGAGGAATTAAGGAGAAGAAAGAGAAGGGAGGAATGAAGGAATAGAAGCATGAGAAGAAGAGGGAAGGGAGGGGAAAAAACGGGCACAAGTAACTTCGCTCTAACCAGTGGTCTTAACAAGGTAGTCTGGCCTGTATCACCCCTGTAACTAAAGACTGTCTGGGGAAAAGGAAAAAGTATATAACTTAAATATAAATATACAACATACATTGGTGAGAGAAAAAAAAAAACATTCAGGCCACAACCTCATTTTTTAAGTAAGTGTGTGTGTGTGTTTGTGTGTGTGTTTGTGTGTGTAAATATTCACGTTCACGTTCTCTTATCACCTTTCCAACAAATAAGTCAGTGTGTGTGTGTGTGTGTGTGTGTGTGTGTGTGTGTGTGTGTGTGTGTGTGTGTGTAAGTGCGTGTGTGCGTGTGTGTGCGTGCGTGGGCGTGAGAGAGCGAGGTTAACGTGACAAGACGCAGGTTGGGGAGTTTGAAGGCTTAGAGAGAGAGAGAGAGAGAGAGAGAGAGAGAGAGAGAGAGAGAGAGAGAGAGAGAGAGAGAGAGAGAGAGAGAGAGAGAGAGAGAGAGGGAAGATGACACGGATGAAGAGGAAGAAGGGGAAGAAGAGGGGAGGATGAAGGGAAGGGGAGAGTGTAGGAGTGTATGGGGTGCCGGGAATGGGTGTGGTTGTGGGGGGGACGACCTTGCGAGGTACACAGGCGCCAGAGACCAATTTAGTGACGGGGCATCCTCTCTCTCTCTCTCTCTCTCTCTCTCTCTCTCTCTCTCTCTCTCTCTCTCTCTCTCTCTCTCTCTCACGGTACTGTACCTTTCCTATCTATCCCACATCAAGTCGTGCCTCTCTCTCTCTCTCTCTCTCTCTCTCTCTCTCTCTCTCTCTCTCTCTCTCTCTCTCTCTCTCTCTCTCTCTCTCTCACACACACAGTACTGTAGCTTTCCTGTCCTACATCAAGCCTCTCTCTCTCTCTCTCTCTCTCTCTCTCTCTCTCTCTCTCTCTCTCTCTCTCTCTCTCTCTCTCTCTCTCTCTCTCTCTCTCTGATTTCTCTTCCATACCTCACAATCTGTTTTCTCCCTTACGCCCTCTCTCTCTCTCTCTCTCTCTCTCTCTCTCTCTCTCTCTCTCTCTCTCTCTCTCTCTCTCTCTCTCTCTCTCTCTCTCTCAACCCTACCTCATTATCCACCAAGTTTTCTGCCACGTCACTCCTTCCTTCCTTCCCCTTCCTTCCCTCCCTTCATACAACTTTTAAATGACCTCACCCAGCCCTCCCTTTGCTAGTCCTTCCTCGCTCCTCAGTCGTGCTCCTTTCCCACCCTCATCTCCCCTCTCCCAGCCTCGCCGAGCCCCTATGCGTCTATCACCACCCTCACAATCTCTGCCCATTCAGGGTGCTCGCGTCAACTGAACAGCTACAGTAACCGGGATCTACTGGGCGTCTATTGGTTGTCTACTGGTTGCACCGAGTATATTTACCATTTTGAGGTATTTATGGAACCTCGAGTTTAATATTTTGTTATAATATGTGGTTCTATAGAGGTGTGATGTTTTAAAAGGGAGAAGTGTAAATATAACGAAAGAAAAGGGTTAAATGTAAGGATGGAACAAGAGAATTTGGACGTTAAAATGCATAAGGGCGAAAAATATAAAGGCGTTGGGTTCGCTCATACGTAAATAGGGTTCATGGGGGCGTCTGCATTAGAAGGAACATGCCTGAGAATGTAGTAAGACAAATGTAAAAATAACTTGAAAAGGAGAGAAAAATGCAGAACTAGAGTCACCTCATACAAGATTCATGCGTTTGTTGTTGTTGTTGTTTTTGTTTTGTTTTTTCAAGGAAGCTTCGTGGAAAGAGAGAAAAAAGAAAGGCGGATGTGAAGAATGTAAGAAATAAAAGGATCAGTTATATATAGAAAAAAATATATATATAAAAACAAAAAGGAGAATCTGATAGGAAGATAAAAGGGAAACAAGAAGTATTTATTAATACATGTACAGGAACAGTTTTGTATGGAAACTTTACAAGAGGCGAGGAAACACAAAAACGAAGAAGAAAAAAAAAAAAACCTGAACGTAATCTGTCAAACTTTCTTTTATGTTCCTTTCGTTTAGTGTTTATTTATATATCGTTTCTATCAAGTGGCGAGCTTTCCATATGAAGTAAATCCGGTTCTCTCTTCAATATACAAAAGAATAACCAGAGTTACTTAATATAAAAAGAATCAGTTTATAAAGGAATTCACTGAAGAGGAGAAACCCACAAAATAAAGAGAAATAAAGGAAGAAAAATAACCTTCCTGCCTCCCTCTACAGAACGAGGGTTGCCTCACCCAGAAAAGAGGGTCAATTTGGAGGGGATCTACATGAAAAGAGAGAGAGAGAGAGAGAGAGAGAGAGAGAGAGAGAGAGAGAGAGAGAGAGAGAGAGAGAGAGAGAGAGAGAGAGAGAGAGAATGACAGGTGACTCAATTCCTTGCAGAAAATTTACGCAAAAAGAGAAATAAGGAACGAAAACAAAAGGAAAGAAAATAAACAAGAAAACAAAGGCAACAATAAACACGAAGATAACGAAGCCATTAACCATTTCAGGGATTTTTTTTTTTTTTCATAATTCCTTATCACTTTCAGACATATTTTCGTACTTAAGTAAGCTACCGAGTTTCGTATCCTAGAAAATCGGAAATCAGCCTCTAATTCTTTCTTTTATCTATACAACCAAGCAAACTTCATCGCTACACCGCGTTGACTGTTACCAAAAGACGACCATGGTAGTCAAAGGGTTAACGTATGAGAAAATGCAAATATCTACCAAAAAAAAAAATGTAGGAATTACAAAAAAATAAACTTATAGTTAAACAAAAACTATCAAAACATTAAAATTACAAGTGATAAGAGACAAATTTCCACGTAAGAAAGTAAAACAAGAAAAAAGACATACAAACACAGAATAAGAAAGAAGGAATGAAGGAGAGAAAGTAAAAGAAACACAACTGCACTCACTCTCTCCAGACCACCCCACCCACTTGACTCACAGCGAAACAAGAGGCACTTCATTGTATAAAATATGACCACTTCACTATAGAAACAGAGTAAACAAAACAATGACGACAACAACAACAAAACAACAACAACAACAATAATAATAGACTAACTAACGCTCTGAGTCATTTATTCTGATGAAGTTGCCATTTTATTTTTTGTGAGCATTCTCTCTCTCTCTCTCTCTCTCTCTCTCTCTCTCTCTCTCTCTCTCTCTCTCTCTCTCTCTCTCTCTCTCTCTCTCTCTCTCTCTCTCTCTCTCTCTCTCTCATTTATTGTCACTATGATATGTGGGCGGTGGTGTGATAGTGACGCGGGTAGTAGTAGTAGTAGTAGTAGTAGTAGTTGTAGTAGTAGTAGAATGATAGGCGATAATGGAGAGCGATTAGTAGTAGTAGTAGTAGTAGTAGTAGTAGAGAAGGTGATAATGAAAGTAGCTAAAGTGATGAAGAAAGTGAGTGTGGAGGTACTGGTGATGGTGCAGGTGGTGGTGATGGTGGAGGTGCTAGTGATAATGAAAGAAATGATATAGGAAATAATGATAGTGACAAAGGTGGTGGTGGTGGTGGTGCAAACGTTAATGGAGTCTCAAGGTTCGAATAGGAAGCTGCGCGGGGGGTGCACACAGTGGCCTTGCCAAACCACACACACACACACACACACACACACACACACACACACACACACACACACACACACACACACACACACACACACACGACCTAAATAAACGCACATATAGCTCATCTTCAGTTCACCAATCATCAAACAGAGCCAGTAATTAGCAATGAATGACAGGTAAACAACACCAAAGATAAACACATGCAGTTTAACAAGTAGACAGGTAAGAAGATGGACAGGCAGACAGGTAAACAGGTGAACAGACTAACAGGTACACTAGTAAATAGATCAACAGGTAAACAAATAAACAGGTAAATGGATATACAGCAAACAGGTAACTACACGAATACACAGGTAGACAATTAAGCAAGTATCCAGAAAAGTACAGAAACAGGTAGATAAATTAACAAGGTGGGCAGGTACAGGTAAATCAGTATAGGTTATATACTTAGACAGGCATATTAATTAAATCCCAACAGGTACAAAGACCAGCTCATTAAGGTAACCAGGTGAGTGAAGAAAACCAACAAGAGGACCAATTACAAAACACTGCGGAGTTTATAGCAGGTGAAAATTAAGTGGTTTATGGCATATAATTAAATCAGACAGGTAGGCTAATTAAAAATGACAGGTAGAGTGATCACGAACACAGGCAGCACGATGGAAAAAAAAGACATGTATTTATTTAGGTAGGCAGTTTTTTTCTTTTCCTTCTTTTTTTTTTTTTTGAGAGGGTTTACGTGAATGAGGATGGCCGTAGAGAAAAAGAAAAAGACGAAAAGAAAAAATAGGTGACTTTTTTTTAGTTACGTGAAAGACGATAGCCATAAAAAAAAGATTAAGTAACTTTTTTTTTGTTGCGTAAAAGAGGATGGTCAAAAAAAAAAAAAGGGCAAGTTTCTTTTTGTTACGTGAAGGAGGATGGCCATGGACAAAAGAAAAAAAGAAAGAAAAAAAAAAGGCCTATCAAAGTGTCCCCCCTCCTCACACAACAGCAACATTAAAGAGTTCAAAGTGTGCTACGAAGAACAGGTTAGCCGCGTAACACCAACAAGTACAGGGTGTTTAAAAACGATGCACTGGATTTGAAACTGCCACATCTCCCTCTCCACAACCACAAGCACAACAAAAACTCCCACCACCTGGAGAGAGAGAGAGAGAGAGAGAGAGAGAGAGAGAGAGAGAGAGGTTGTTATTTAGAGACGTCGCAGTGAGGCTGGTAGATACCTATCAGCGCCAGCATTTTTAATTGTCTCCGATTTCGTGGGGCAAAGGGGTGACTTAGCTAAATTTGAAATCGATGTGCAAGAAAAGTACAGCATGAATTGCTGCACAAGTGTATCTAAAATTAAAAACATAACCCTTAATATTAATATTCATACTTACTGGTGTATGATAAGGCTTTGTTAATTGAATTATAAGATAAAACTAAAAATAGGTAATGAATTTTTTTTTAAGTAAGTATAAACAGTAAAAATAAAAGGATGTTGACTTCGGCTTGTGCATTTTATCTGGGAATGTTGAAAAATATCAAATATCACTGACACGTCCTGTATATGAAAGTAATCAGTGAAATAAAAAAAGAACAGCACCGCTGGCGGACGTACGACGTACTTATCTTGATCATGATTCTTCAGTTAAAGAAAGCGCCGCGCGCCGTTAGGGAGTGTAAAGTGTAAACAATAGCCTCTCAGTTCTGCCGATACAAAGGCCTTTACTTTGCTTTACTATATCCAGAATAGGGTATAGCTCGTTCTTTCAAGAATTTTCTTAATTCCGCTGTAGTCCATGATTGTGGCGGTGATGTATCCATTGTGCAGGGTAGTCGAGTAAGCGTGGTCCTGTGTTTTGGTTTGCTGGCTGCCCAAGTACCCGAGGATAGTGATCGTACCGCAAAAATAAAGTCTCTGATACAAAATTATATTTTCTTTACATTAAATGGATTTGCCTGTTGTTTAGTACATGAAAATGCAAGTATATATTAGTATACTTCCATTGAGGTCAGTAGAAAATTACAGATTGCCTGCCTTGATACACTTATAGGCTCTTTTAAGAATATTATCTGAAATTATGAATAGAGGCTCAAACAATGTCATGTGCTGTCAGTTATTACGAAATTAATTGACTTAAAATTCAGACGCATTACTGTGCAACGATACACCTTTGTAAGCTTGTAAAACCTTGCCCCAAAAAGTATTTATTTTCCGGCGATAATTAAAAATTCTGGCGCTATCTGGTATCAAAACGCTCACTGCGACGTCTCTATTTGACACTGTTTTATTCTTAGTTGGGTCGTGGTTACAGAGATACAACTTCAAACCAAGTCCATCTTTTTTGCTCACCCTGTTCTTATGATTTACGTTGACAGGTATGCTAATGAATTAAAACAAAAAGGTAAGGCGAGTAACATTAACCATCTATGCTAATCCAGGTAAGAATATTAATCAAAACAAACAGGTAGGTAGAATAATGACAGCCGTTCGCGGTAATTAAGACAAACAGGTGGACTAATTACAACACAGGTACCCAAATGAGAAACAAAGTAACTGGATGAAGTACAAAGGAGTATATGATAATTAGCGATACAGGTAAACTACTTAAAAGGTAAAGTACATCATTACAAAGCACGAATGGTTGACTCAGCACGTTCACCACACATATCAACCTCAGGACTCCATCACATGAACGATAAGATAGACACACACAATCCATTACAGATAACACACACACACACACACACACACACACACACACACACACACACACACACACAATAGATTCCTCCATCCCTCCTTCCCTTCCTTTCCTCCAATTTTACTCCATCTCCTCTTCCTCCCTACCTCCATCCCCCTCTCTCTCTCTCTCTCTCTCTCTCTCTCTCTCTCTCTCTCTCTCTCTCTCCCCCTTCCGATACCTTATCACCTGGTCAAAGTCGTTACCTGAGCCCCCTACTCCCATCCCCCCCACCGAGATTAGCCCAGCTCCCCTCCCCCCTGGAACTCTGATAATGACCCACACGCCAGCTCTCTCTCTCTCTCTCTCTCTCTCTCTCTCTCTCTCTCTCTCTCTCTCTCTCTCTCTCTCTCTCTCTCTCTCTTTGGCTGACTCAATGAACCACAATCACCACCATCATCACTGCTACAGCAACCTGTTTTACTACTGCAACTACTACTACTACTACTACTACTACTAAACAACTACTACTACTACTACTAAACAACAACAACAACTACTACTACTACTACTAAACAACAACAACAACAACTACTACTACTACTACTACTATTAAACCACCACCACCACTACTACTACTAAACTACTACTACTACTACTACTACTGGTACGTGCTAAAGTGAGAGGTATTTGAGGCTTCCAAGTATTGCTTCATAGTGTTGCAATATTTTAGGACCCAAATGAATGCATCTCTCTCTCTCTCTCTCTCTCTCTCTCTCTCTCTCTCTCTCTCTCTCTCTCTCTCTCTCTCTCTCTCTCTCTCTCTATGTTTATCTATCTATCTTCTAATATCAGTAAACATAGAAGCGAGAGAGAGAGAGAGAGAGAGAGAGAGAGAGAGAGAGAGAGAGAGAGAGAGAGAGAGAGAGAGAGAGAGAGAGAGAGAGAGAGAGAGACCAGCATTGCATTTACTACCCAACATCCCTTTACATTACATTAACCATCCCAGTAATTCATGTACTTCAGTAAACACCTAAAACAACCACAATGAAATTCGCCCCTCATTTAAGTTCCCTTGTGTTCCTTTTCCTGCCTGAGAAAAAGCGAAAGGTGGAGGTAACCTTGACGGCGGCTCAAAGGGAGGCAATGGTGGTGGTGGTGGTGGTGAATGGCGGTGGTGGTGGTGGCGGTGGTGAGGGTTCTCCAGCTGTACCATTGAGGTGAAAAAGTCTGGGCAGCTTTACGAGCGGACGAGGCTAACGAGATGTAGAAAGAGGAAGAGGAGGAGCAAGAGGAGGAGGAGGAGGAGGAAGAGGAGGTCAGTGAGAGGATGGACAGGGAGGCCCTGAGCGAGGGTGTGAAAATGAGTGGAAGAGCAGATCTCAGTAGTGTGAATTAGCAGAATAGAAAGGAACGGGTGAGTTGGGAAAGACTGGAGGAGGAGGAGCAGGAGAAGCCTGAAGAGATGCAAGACAAGAGATTAAACGTAAAAGAAGAAGAAGAAGAAGAAGAAGAAGAAGAAGAAGAAGAAGAAGAAGAAGAAGAAGAAGAAGAAGAAGAAGAAGAAGAAGAAGAAGAAGAAGAAGAAGAAGAAGAAGAAGAAGAAGAAGAAGAAGAAGAAGAAGAAGAAGAAGAAGAAGAAGAAGAAGAAGAAGAAGAAGAAGAAGAAGAAGAAGAAGAAGAAGAAGAAGAAGAAGAAGAAGAAGAAGAAGAAGAAGAAGAAGAAGAAGAAGAAGAAGAAGAAGAAGAAGAAGAAGAAGAAGAATTAAAAATAAGTAGTAGTAGTAGTAGTAGTAGTAGTAGTAGTAGTAGTAGTAGTAGTAGTAGTAGCAGCAGCAGCAGCAGTAGAAAAACAAAGAAAAATAAAACCTAACACGATAAACATACAAAAAGTAAACAAACAGACCATATCAACAATCACGTCAAACACAACAACAACAACAACAACAACAACAACAACAACAACAGACAAACTACATCTTCACAACATGTATAGTTTGTACAAGGCAGCGGCCCCTCCCATTCCCTGTACATTCCCACAGGCTGCAGGGCGCGGTGGTGATGGTGGTGGTGGTGGTGCCCTGCCTCGCCTGCCTTCTTACATCATTGTCTGTCTATCCTGGTTCGCGATGCCCGGCCAATTGAGTGCAAGTTAAGAAAAGTTTGTAATGGAATCGATATCGGGTGTTGCTGTTACTATGTTCTGCTGGTGATGTGGTGGTGTGCTGGCCTCGGTATTTGTCTGTCTGTATGTATGTATGTATGTATGTATGTATGTTTATATATGTATGTATTCATGTCTGTCTTTTTTTTCTGCATGCCTGCCCGTCTGTCTGTCTGTATGCACGTATCTTAATTTGGAAGTATTATGTTTGTCTCAATGTATTTATTTTTTTTTTCGCCCGTCTGACTGCCTATCTGTCTGTCCGTCTGTCTGTGTGAATGTTAAAATGCATGCCAGTCTACCTTTGCGTAAGTTCGTATGTGTGTATTTTGTTATTTTGTCTGTTCTGTCTGTCTGTCTGTTCTGTCTGTCTATCTGCCTATCTATCTACTCATCCGTTTTATTAATTCATATGTTCATATAATTATTTGCTTATCTGCATGGCTGCCTTCACGTTCAAAAGTTGTATGTCCCGTCCATTTGTGTTTGTACATCTGGCTGGTGTTGTAGTGCCAGCTTTAAAATCTACAGTAACTGATTTTTTTGCACCATAGATTATCTAAACACATACACACACACACACACACACACACAACTTCAGCACAAACAAATGGAAAACGTATACATAATTAGACAATACATTTCACTCATCCATTACTCTTACTATAAATTACCCATTTTCGTGTATATATATCATAAGTAGAGAATAGCTCAGTTAACACACACTTAAACAAACAATGCCTTCCAAGTATTTCCCAGTTTCACTACACTCAACTACACACCAATCGTTACCTTCTAAATAATCACTTACCAGAGGCAGTATGGTTAGACACAAGACTTTCACTATAATCTTCACGACAGTTACTCGTATTATTAAGACAACGTTAGATTTAAAACATGCAAAACACACACACACACACACACACACACACACACACACGTCACTATGTTACTGGTAATGTTATTCGTGTTATTACAACTCATTGCTGTGACCCAGATCATGGAGGAGGAGGAGGAGGAGGAGGAGGAGGAGGAGGAGGAGATGATGAAGATGACTAGGAAGACACAAGGGAAGATGAAGAGAACCAAAAGGAGGAAGAGGATAAAGGGCAAGAGGCTGTGGGTGAAGAGAACCAGGAGCAGAAGGAAGAGTATAAAGAGAATGCAGATGATGAAGAAAACAAGAAGAGGAGGAGGAGGAGGAGGAGGAGGAGGAGGAGGAGGAGGAGGAGGAGGAGGAGGGAGAAAATAGGAGTTATACTGGGTTTCATTCACCACAGTCTCACTAATAAAATGTTAGACAAACACAACCACACACAAAAGTCACTATTACGAGGAAGGGCAGGATAGGATTGAGTGGTGGTGGTGGTGGTGGTGGTGGTGGTGGTGGTGGTGGTGATGGTGGGGCCCCCTCCTCCCCCTCTCCCCCTTCACTCCATAATGCCAACAATTAGTAATTATTAAGGTGAACAGAGAGAGAGAGAGAGAGAGAGAGAGAGAGAGAGAGAGAGAGAGAGAGAGAGAGAGAGAGAGAGAGAGAGAGAGAGAGAGAGAGAGAGAGAGAGAGAGAGAGAGAGAGAGAGAGAGAGCAGGATGAGTAAGTGAAATTGAGACAGATGCCAGAAAAAAACACACACAATGAGTAACACACACACACACACACACACACACACACACACACACACACACACACACACACACAGAAGGGCGCATACGTGAACACAAACAGATGCACATCCATCCACCCGGCTACACACACCCACACACACATAAAAGGGTAACTAAACATATACACACACACACACATACACACACACACACACACACACACCAAAGCATCACAATATACACAAATACAAGAAGCGGAAGACACTACACAACTACGGACCTTGAGCGCCTGCAGGAGTAAGACGCCCTGGCCAAGTGGACCGTGCCGCGCCCTTCACGCCCTCTCACCTCACCAACACCACCTACGCCCTCGCAAGCCAGGAGTTATTTATGTCATTTATGTCAGTGTATTTACATTATTCCTTGTTTATCATATGTTTTGTTACGTGTTTGTGTCGTGTTTTCAAAGTTTTCCTTGTATTACATTTAGCTAAATCAAGGATAAGTTCTCGTTTCCTCAACCACTTTTTTTTTTCCTTCTCTTCATCCCAAGCTTGCGTTTGGTAAGTATATCTATAAGTTTTTCTTTCATGACTGTTTTCGTTTGTTATTTTTTTTCTCCGTCTCTATTCAACAGCAAGTCTCTAAGTTCCAATAAAGAAATCGAAGCTCAGATATCAAAACGTTATACTTATATATAAACTCTTCATCATCTTTCAACTATTTCCTTGCCAAACTAACCTAAACAAATCCCACATATTTCCTTATTACAAACAAGTCTTAAGTAAATCCAATTATCTATTCCCTTGTCATATCCAGAGCTTCCCTTCTGTGGGGGAGGTTGGCCTGACATACAGGTATACACTTAATAATCTGCACACACATGCTGACCAACATCGTATATCGCCTCATTAGTCGTGCATAGACCTGCGTTGGTAAGGTAAGATGCAAGCTCACTCGTAAATACAGGTGAGTCTCGGCCACGCCTCCCCATTAGTCACTCTTACTCTCACCTGTCCTCGTGTCTCAAGTCCAGGTTAACTCAGGTGCAAACCCTTCACCGTCACTATCATTAGCCTCACTCACTATCGTCACAGTTGCACGTCACTATCCCCACAATTTTCAGTATCCTCATTATCACTCGTTTTTATGTTAACATGTAATCATCACCATACTTAAATATTATTATTAGCCTTCTCCCCTTCATCACTATCATCACCATTAGCATCACACTCCTCAACATCCCCCACTCTCCACCATCATCATCTCCTATCGACATCAACGCCATCATCTGTTAACTCAACACCATTAGCATCATCATCACTATCCTCAGCATCTTCCTTTCCTTCCATCATCACCACCACCATTTAACTCTGAGTCATCACCATCAGTGTCACCAGTATCCTCAGCATCCTACGCCCCTTCCATCAATCATCATCGCCATCAATAACACATCAGCAGGAAGAACAATTGCCTGACACACCACAACAGCAACAGCAGTCACGTGTCAGCGAAGAGCAGCAGGAATCAGTCAGTCAGCAACCTCGCGAATCACATCTAGCAGCAGCAGCAGCAGGCACAGTAGTATTAACAGTATAAGAAGTAGTAGTAGCAGCAGAAGAAGTGAGACAAGTACTAGTTAGGCACACTATTACCACTCATACATGGACGAGGATAAAAAACAAACACTGGATTATAGCTAAATAAGTTTATTTTTGCCAAACGATAGAATACAGACACTGGCTTAAAAGACACGCCCACTCTGACGCCTGGGGTGGGTGGATGGCAGTGTGGGGTGACAGCTGGAGAGGGAGGGGCGGAGGGGGTGACAGCCTGGGATAGGGGTGATGTGGGGGTGCCAGCTGTGTGCCGGGGGTGGGGGGTGAGGAGTAAGGAAGGCAGCCGCGTTGGTTTGACTTGTGTGGTGGTGACAGCTGCTCGTGTGTCTGGTGGGGGTGCTGGTTGGGGCGGGGTGTTAGCAGGGTGCGGCAGGGGAAGGAAGGTTGGGGGTAGTGGGGATGAGGGGGGTGGTCCTAGGTGGAGGCCGTCGCCCGCTTCTCGCTGTTACCTTCCTCGGTGAGACACTCGAGGGAGCTCAGCGCGTCGTCGATGTCGGAGCCCAGCCCGTCGTCCTCCAGCTGCGAGGAGGACACGGCCACGCCACAGCTCTCTGACTTGTTGGGCGGGGTGAGCGGGGGCGGCGCCCGCTCATCTATGTTAGGTTGGGTGGGCGGTGCCGGTGCAGTGGTCTTCTCTCCGGCGGGCGGCGACGGCGGGTGGGTCGTGGGCGGATCGGTCGTGGGAGAGTGGTTCGTGGGCGGGGTGTTGGGTGGGGATGGCGGGCTGCCCTCTGCCTCCTGGGTGGGGGCTGCCTTGGGGATGCAGCCCACGATGGTTGGACTGAGCCTCGCCTCCTCGGGGCTGCCTCCAGACTCCTGCTTTGGCTGGGGAGCGTCAGGATGCAGCTCGGTTGCCGCCGCCGTCACACTCTCCCCCACATGCAGCTGCCGTGACTCCTGTGGCGAGCCAGGCGGAGAGGTTTCCGGGGAGGACGTTGCCCTCCTCAAGTCTTGGTCAGAATCCAGCGCCGCCTGGTCCGTGAGCCGCGACAACTCTTCCCTCTCTTCCTCCTCCTTCGGGAAGGAAGGTCGCCGCTGGCCTGGGCTGCCCGTGGGTGGCGGCGTGGTAGGCTGCTCGCTGGAATGTTGCGAAACGTGCCGGGCGGCCTCGGCCTCGTGAGTAACAGATGGCGCTGGTGTGGTGCCCGAGGCGTTGGTCGTGGCTGGGACATCATGTGAGGACGTGTCCGGGTGTGCGAGAGGCTCCTCAGGAAAGGCTTCCTTGATCAGGATACACGAACCTTCACCCAGACGCTCGTCATCACTCCCGACAGACACCTGCTGCATGTACTGCTGCTGCACCACCAGCTGCCCCTCCTCCCGCTGCGGGGCCATCGAGCTGCCCTCTAAATGTGTCGCGGCCAGCTCGATCAGCGCCTCTGAGGCAAGCGGCTGCTCAAAGCTGGGCATCTCTGGGGCCGAAGGTTCTGCTCTTGCTGGGGGCGTTGGTGGGGGCGTTGCTGGGGTCACTGGGGGCGTTGCTGGTGATGCTGGAGTGGACTGGTCCCCTTGCGAGAGTTGAGTGGCGAGGAGCGGTTCCTGGACGCCCGCCTCCTGCCGGTGTGCTGCAGCTTCCTGAGGGGCCCCGCCACCCAGCAGGGGCTCGGACTCAGATACTTTGTCGTCATGCTTCTGGTGGTCGAGGCTGTCCAAGGACTCCCCGTTAATGATGCGCAGGTCAGGACCTGAAGTAGCTTTGGATGGGGTGCTGATGGGACGGAGGACGACGCCGCCGAACCTGGCCTGTGCGGGCAGCGTGTGGTGGTGGTGGCCGTCCTGCTGGTGGGAGCGGCGGGGCGTTGTCAAGGAGCCGGAATCCACCAGTCGCCAGGACGGCTCGGACGTCCCGTACCGCGAGCTGTTCAGGTCATTCACGGCCAAATCTTTGAAAAACTCGCGCCGTTTGAGGGCGAGGTCAGCGCGAGACAACGCACTGGCACGGGAGGAGGAGGGCGGGGAGACTAGCGGAGAGGAAGTGGCGGAGGGATTCTCGCCGCCGCTGCCAACAACAGCGGAGGGCGGCCGCGAGCCTGTGGCCTTGAAGCCGATCAACTCACACTGGTCACTGTAGAAGGACGCCACCACGTCCCGGCGGCGAGAAGCTTTGTCCGGGTCATCCTCGGGGCGGAGACGAGCATCAGCCGAGGTGGGCGTGACAGGGGTGGGTGGGGTGGCCGGGACAGGCTCGGTCTGCGTCGGAGCCGGGGCCTCAGCAGGAGCCGGGGCCGAGGTCTGGGTGGTCAGAGGCTCCTTCTCGGGCTCACGGGAGTATTTCTCCGCACTAGCACCGGCCTTCTTGTCTTTCTTACCGAAGCAGCTACACGGCATGGCTGCGGCAGTCACTGGGGCCCGCCTGGCCTCTCCGCGCACTTCACTCACTCACTCCCACTTCCCGCACAAACAG
>NC_087182.1:14757380-14782380 GCF_035594125.1 Scylla paramamosain
ACAAGAAAAAAAAATTGAGGTCTATAGGTCTATAATAGCTTCTATGGCCTGGGTCATCTGTCAAAACTTTGCTGCCAGAGGAGTCCTTAAAATACAGTACTACTGAATATACTATGGGTCCCATGGAAAATTGTGCTTTAGTTATAAATACAAGAATATCACATGCCTAAGTACTATGCAAGTCTTTGCACTCATCAACATTTTCATAAGGGAAGCAGCACTGGTAGCTAGAGTACAAGCGTGCCAATGCCTGGGCTGGAGGCAAGCCAAACCCCAGACTGAGGTAAGGCTGAGTAATCTGCTGGCTTTCAACTGCCTTTTTCAAGACTTAACACTGTTCATGCATCATCCAGACAACACACAAGCATATGAGGAGCACACAGCTGTCTCCTACCATTAAGCTGCACAAAACTGTCCACCTCACACTGACACAACACTCCTTCACCACACCAACACCTAAAGTCCAAGCATACAACATTTCTCTTCCTGAATCTTTTCCACTACAAGCACTGCCCTCCCTGACTTATTCCCTTAAATGATACCTCCTGGACATTTGTCTCTCCAGACTTTATCCTGCATTCATTTAACTACTGCCATTAACAGTGATGGTTATGACAGCATTTTACCATCAGTGCCATCCAGGGGGGGGAAAAATGTCTAAAATGGAATATATCAACAAGGGAAATCTGTCAGTGGGAGAAAAAAATCAGGAGTGGAAAATGTCAAGGGGAAATATGACAGTGCCTATAGCAGTGACAATGTCAGTTTGGCCTAGCCAATAACTGTCACTGCTCATCTCATGTGGAGCTCTAAAGGGTGGGAGTCACTGATGATGACACAATGGACAAGAACAAATGGAGAACAAATACAGGGCACTGACCCCTGGCTTGAGGGAAATAGCAAGACCACTCTTCTCACATATTCATCCACTAACTCACTCCATTTGGCTTCTGCAAGGCTTCTCCATTCCATCTCCTGGCTGCACTGCCACCTAATAAACACAACTGTGGAACCCCTGCATCTTTACCATATTCCCCCACCACATGCCTCTTCAAGCCTAGGTACACCATGTCTCTCTACAAAAGTTATCTTAATTTTTGTTGACACACATGCAATTATTTTGGTGTTGGATGTGGTGTGAATGGAATAAAACTGCAAAGGTTTGAAGCAATGAGCCGACAAATGAAAATCTATGAGGCACTAAGGCTATAATAGTCAGGTTTATATTAGGTGAATAATTTAAAACTTGGACAAAAAGGACACAGAGTTAGATATGGAGAAGGGGTAACGGCTGCCAAGAAAGTCACCTAGATGTCAGGAGTATGAGACTCAAGAAGAACAGGAGGACTGAAATAAAGCATGCTTATGTTGCAGGACAATCAAAATAAGTTGCGAGAAACTCAGGGGAATTAATTTACCTGGTTGGAGTTTACAGGGCCAGTGTTATGCTTGTATAGTCCAGTCTCTATACCTATATTTGCCCAATTTTTCCTTTAGTACACTCCTCACCTCTTCCTCTAGTCTATTTCTGGTACACATCTAGATTTCTACACAAATAAAGCCTTGTGATCTCAGCTATACAGTATTTACAATCACCAAAATAAAGTATGTGAGAGGCAATGGTGTGCATTCATACAAGTAATGTTTACCGGGCATAAATTGTGATTATGTCTTGTGAACTGAGTTTCCTTCAATGACTTGTATGAGATGCTTGCTTTGTTTCATTGCAGTTTGGGTCTATTTTGACAACTTTATATGATGCACATTAATAACTCACTGCACTGTAAAAATTACATGAATGGCAAAATGTATAGTATACTTTTCACTTTCTTGCAACATTCAATACATAAAACACATAAAAACATAAAAACAAAAGAAATATATGAAGAGTGCAAAAAGTCAGCTATTGAGCACTTCAAACTTTCCATCAGCCATCACCATCATAAACTTTTCCAATCTCCTCCTCAAACTACCACACTTCTGTGCAACTGTCACACTCCTGCTAAGTTTGCTTCCCTCATTTATAACTACTGCTGCAACTACTACTACTACTACTATTACTACTAGAGCCAAGGAAACTCTTACCCTTACATGTTTGTTTTTAGCTCACATTTATCATTTTCAGCTTACAGAGAACATATGAAACAAAATATAGACATAAATACAAAAACAAAACTATCTATTCTCACAAATCTTCACTATATACTCATACTAAAGGCCATATAAAAAAGACTTACAATATCACCACTTGTTACTCTTAAACCACAACCTCAGACTGTCAAAAATAAAATACTATTACAAATGCATGAATAGAACCAACCAGCATCTGATGTCACAAATATGAACTTCTCTCACATGCAGAAATAAACATGATGTCAGCACTATAAGTAAAATCCCCTCACACTATGCTCTATATTTAGGACTCAGTATCGTCACTTTTTACTATTAGATTGCAAACATACAGGCCGTCAAATCTCTCCTCGCAGCTTCTCTTCTCCCTCTATACCCTCCACTCCTCCCTTCACCCCTCCCTTCACCCCTCCCCAGACACTCTGCCCTTTACTCCCTGTCTACTTCCCATCCTTCCATATCCCAGCACCACCCACTCACTACTCTACTCCTCTCCCTTCCACATCCCAGCCCCACCCAAATACTGCCCTTCCTCTGACTCTTCCATATGCTACCTCCACCCACAGTCTCTGGCACCTACACTCACCTTGTCACTAACTAAGAACCTCCCTTATGACTTATCTAGAGGTTCAGGTGCTGGTGACTCTGCATCCACCTAAAAATATACTGAAATGAGAGGCAAAGGTGGTAGGGAAACTCAGAATTAAGCAGTACTATTATTTTCTCTCATATTTTGACTGTTTTCTATACTCTCCCTCTCTTTCTGAAGATGATGATGTAGTGAATATGCCAGAATGTTTTGACTATATGATAAGTCTCTCTCTCTCTCTCTCTCTCTCTCTCTCTCTCTCTCTCTCTCTCTCTCTCTCTCTCTCTCTCTCTCTCTCTCTCTCTCTAAGTTGTGTGGCAAATGCAATGCTGACACATTATTTCACTTATGGGTAGCTACATTTTCACATACTTTTGCCTATATGCTTTTCATTATTTGGACTGTTACTGATCATCAAACCCAGTCCATTATATATCTCAAGTCATGGTAAGGTTTGATATTAAAATGAATGTCAGTGATGTAATTATTTATCAACCCACATCTGTTTATTAGAACCTCTTACTCTGCATGAAAACTTAAATTTTGTTATTGCTATTGCCATCAGCTATTTCTAAATAATCAAACACTGCAATCATGAAAGCAATCTTAATTCTGGTATTATTATTGCACCTAAGTATCCCTCAAACATGAAAATAAACACTGTAATAATAAAAGCATTCTACAAACAGAACTCACAATTCAACTTGAGTTTCTCCACCACCTTTCCAATCCATCTGTCTTATCTCTTTCCAATGTACAATGAAATCTTTCTAGAATACATTTTTCTCCAGCCCCACAACCTGCCACACTTCACATTTCATTATATATTCTCACATACATTCCTTCATTATCACCGAAGACTCACTAAGTGTCTGTCTGCACCTCATCTTTTGTCTCTCTTCATAAAGGCTTCCTGTTCCAGCTGTTGTCAGACTTGTGTGTGTGGAGCAAGTTATCTTATAGTTCAGGAAATGACAGCTACTCCTCAAACTTGAAAATATGCAAATGGTGCTGTAATGGATACTCATTTCATATTTATATCAAGCCACATACTTTGTGGCACTATTAATGCAACCTGTATATCACCAATCTGACTTTTCTTCACAACTCTGATCCTTCACTCCCTCTGACAGTTTCCCCTCAAGAGTGTGGCCATGGGAGAAGTACCTGCACCTCTTCCTATCTTGCTTGTTGAAGTACTTGGCCTCTACCACAAATTCTTTCATGCACGTACTCCTTTACCCTATCCTTCCATCTTACAAATGATCCTCCTGTTATGCTACCTCAAATGAAATAATGATGTCACATGTAGTACAAGCAAATAGTTGACTGCTTTATTTTTAGTACTTTCCTACATGTGAATACAAAAGTTCTATTTGCATAAGTTAAGAGCATTATGATTCCCACACAAGTGCTTGGCTGATGTCAGGAGGGCAGCACCTTATCACTACATGCTGACCCACTCAAAAGTGTGGGTGATAATGGAATCTGAAAGGGATATCAGTTTCCTGCTGCTTGTCAAGTGCAGATGACAGTAACACACACTGCCCATCTAGAATGTCTGGGGACACAAATACAGTGCTTCTAATGTCACCAACGACTGGGGGTGACGCAATGCAATTATAGTCACCAACTACGATAGTGTTTGGTGTTGCTGCCTGATCATTCTCCCCGAAGGTAGCACATAGTTGAAATGTTAATAGAAACTAATGGCTTCTGAATTAATCACATAAATCCAAGTTTGCAGCATGTGGTGGTGAGAAGAAAGACAAAGCAGAAGTATACCAACAGTATATTTTATGCTGTTGCCATCTGATCATTCTCTCTGAAGATGATGATTGTTGTCTGCTCCAGGCCATCTCACCTGACCACCAAAGTGTAGACCAGTGACAGTCAACCTCATGCTCCCCAGGGTGCATGCTTTTTTTCAAAGGTTACTTGAAAATAATGGAGTTAATGGAAGGGTACACAACATGGCCAGTGTATTTAAGAGTGCATAGTAGGAAAAGATGTTCTAGAAAAAAAAGGTTGTGTACCATGTAAGAAATCAATTTAAACTAAAATTAAAATATTACAAATTTATGTATTTATGTTAAGTATATTTCACTCAGATGCAACTCGTCCCTCACTGGTTTGAGATGTGGCATTTTGTTTTATTATACATTTAGCATCTATATAACAATTATTTAGGATCAAGTAGCTATTTTCTATTTAAAACCGAAAACTAATCATTTTATATATTTTCAGTCTTAAAACTAAAGAAAAATATAAAATATTAGTAATTTTTTTTTTTGTAATTAATCATCCTAAGTGCCTGGGTACATGAATTTCTCAAATGCCCCCACAAGGGTGAATAAATTTAGAAGAGGTTAGGAGCCACTGGTGTAGACCGTTCTCTCTCAAGATGGTTATTGAAAAGTTAGAGAAATAAAAATGTTTCTACTCCATTACCTATTTTCAAACCACTAATTTATAGACCAGTCTCTTAGAACATTATAACTTAAATGTTAGAGTAATAAAATGTTTCTGCTTCATCCTTTGTTCGCTCACCATCAAATTGCAGAGTAGTTAGTGTAGCTAGCCAACCCATGCCCCTGAGCTCACCGGTGCCAGCACATTTTGGCACAAATAAGACTTTCCTTCCCTTTCATTGTGGTGTAACTCTGAGTGCAATGCTCCCTTCATGTGTGAGAAGCTCCTGGCACTGAGTATTGATTCCCCAGACATGAGACCAGTTATACATAGCAGTGTGTGTCTGAGGTCTGCATGGACATTTTGTGTACATTAGTAAGACTACTCTCAGTCTTTATTTTGCTTATTTCTTTAATATAGCCACACTTTAACATTTTAATTCCTGGTTTATTCCCTTACTAGAAACTACATATATCTCCACTTTCAGTTAGCTTATTTCTTTACCTATTTTCAATTAATAAATTTAGTCCACTACAAACAGTTTCTATAACCTGACACCCAATGCATCACCAACACTTTTGCTTCCCATGTCATACCAGCATCCCACCTCTGTTATCTTGCCCCATGCTCTATGATCTTTTACTCAAGGCTGCAAGACCTCACAGGGGCACTAAAGAGAAACAAGGTTTTGTGGTACAGGTAAATCATAATTCATAAAATCATTTCATTCTTGACCTTTAAGAAATCATAAATTGAACATCTATAGATCATTATTCTCCTATATTGCTTGTCACACACTACAAAGATTGTAAGGAAAGATATTCCTTGAAAAAGAATACGACACCAAACAAATATAAGGTGAACAAAAGGACAAACATAATTAAAGACAATATAAGGGTGAACAGGAAGATAAAAAGGAAATGGAAGCAGAGAATAAGATAGATGGATGGCAGAAATGTATAAATATATGTGAATGGGAAATTGAGACATGAATGTTCTGTGGAAGCTACAAAACAGACTGAAATGAAAAAAAATTTATTTCTGATAAGCCAGTAGTCTTGAGTATGCTTGAATTATCTGACAGGACGCCAGGTCACAAATGCTAATAAAGGCTTTAATATGTATCATTCTGTGTCAGTAATGGAATTTACATAAAACTACAGTTCTTATTTAAAATTTTTCAGTATTAGTGTTACTAAAAATGCACAGTAATTAATTCTTTAGTCAGATACTGTATACTTCCAATATACACTGGCCACTTATCATACAATGTGCAATCTGAAAGTTTGTACTGTCAGACAGAACAGAAACAGAGCACAGGATCTGCCATACTGCCACAGCTGGAGCAAGCAGTTTTGTCAGTCAACATGCTAAGGGGCATTTTGTGGTCATCAGGACCTGCATCACCTTTGATTTTGTGAAGATATTAACAGACACACCTGTGATGTCACTAAGTAAATATTTAAGACATGAACAGAGAACTCAAATCCTGTATAAAACTTGAAAGCTTAACAAAAGAACCCCTCAAAATGACATAATAGGTCTACAGCAACAGAACAATGAGATAAACAAGATGTTGCGAAAAGCTCAAAAGCTTCAAGAGGAGCCGAGCATCACTGAAGGATGAATGGCCAAGGCAACTCTCTAAAAACACTGCAGCCACCCCCAAATAAAAAAAAATAAATAAATAAATAAAAAAACATCACAATCATGAGATATCACCAAGATAACCCCTATCATCACTATCACTTGGAAAAGTTCATGTAATTCTCCCACAGAATTTAAATATCCACATGTTTGCTAAGTTCATAGCTAAGTATGACCCAACCATAACAAGATTCTCACTCACAATACATTGAAAACACATACAGTTTTCATCAACATCAACTTAATCATCAATCCCTATCTTCCGCATATGCTAATTTTGGCTCCTTGTAAATTTTCCTCAACACCAAAATTAAATTCAAAACAAAAGTTCAGTTTTGATCCTGCTGAGATGCAGTAAATCATAGACAGTGCTTTATACAAAGAACGGACTTTCTGATCATGGCAGGAGCAGCAGCAGTAGTGAAATGCTGCACAGTGATTACTTTCAAAGAGATAAAAGCCAAATTAAATAAAAAAAACACTGCTTTTAATAGATGTAGTCTGGAACTTTTGATTTCATTTTGCATGTGGAGTTTATGTAACAAACACCAACACAAATAAAAATAATGCACAAATGAAAAGTCCCAGCCCCTGAAAATGCCCAACAAACACCTTAATTAAATAGCACTCATGCATACTTGTCCATGCAACACAGAACACTATATTTGATCAAGCAACAAAAAACAAGAATAACAGTGCAGCTGAGAATTTGGCATTAGAATTTGGGCAACATTCAGATTTTTTCAGTATAGTGTACAAATTTTAGTCCAGTAGCTGCTAAAGTATAACACAAGAGAATTCTGACATCATTAGCATCTGGCTGGTAAAGTGCAAGTCATCATGAGTTCAAGCCCCACTCAGGCTCAAGTCTTTTCACTTGTCAGATATTACTGTCCCTGTGAACAAGGGTTGGGATATTGAGTCAACCAACTGGTCTTCTTGTTGACATTGCCATAGTCTCTCTCAGGGTGAAGACAGGCCCTGGGGTACCATCATGCATGTGGTAGTTTACATGTTCATACATTTCTTTCACTTTGTCAACCACTGGCAATCTTTAATGAAGTCTGATATGTCAAGACTTTACTGTATCATGTTTTTGACTGCAATTATTTATAAAGTAATGCTGTGCTAGATAAAGTTACACGTGTTTAAATCATTATGGTATCCTAACCAAAATACGAGATATGATACATCATTTACTTAGGCAATGCAGGCCAGGTACTGCATCAACAGCTGGAAATCACTCTACTTCTCCCCTCCTCCCCCAAAAATAGTCATGAAAGAAAAGCAGCAAATTCATTCAAAATATATCAAAATAGTAGAAAAATTTAAAGTTTCATCCTCAGCATAATTGAGTATTTCACCAAACAGTTTCATCCCTAAAAAGAGACGAGCATAGTAAAATAACACCCACCTGATTACACTTGCCCAGGCCATTGTACAGTAAAATCATTATGATGCCTAACACACACTTCCTCCTATTTATGGACAACAGTCTCTTGACTCATAAAATAAATTATGTCCACAGATATGATTATGAGTACAATGGAGTACCAAATATTCAGCAGGTATGCTTTTTACACAAACCTCAATTCCACACAAGTACTTTACCAGAGAAGAGATTTCATTCCACTCACTTCATGCATAAGTTGCCTGTAGAGCCAAAACTTACCTGACACTTTCTAGGTAAAGTTGGTGTAACATCTAACCAAAAGGTAATTATAAAGGAGATGTGGGCTCTATAATTACTCTCAAATTAAGCATATTTTCATGTCCCACAGCTGACCTACACTAACATTATCTGAAATTGTCATGATGTACTACACATCAAAATTTCTGTACCATTTTGCCTCAAATAACATATTTTCTTCTGATGGATAAAACATCTGACTAATGTCTACCTACAACCTTCTAGCTGTCATGTAACTGTAAAGGACTGTTCATAAAATCTTTATAAGACCACACACACTTAAAGAGTAGCTACTGAAATACAGGTACATATAACTGAACACAATGAAAAACCTGCACAGTAAGACTGCATGTGCATGCATGCACATGCACTTGCTGAGTGCCAATGACACCTATAAACATTGTGCAATAACCCTAACTTGCCACCAATATTTATAAACATCACACAATTAATTCAATTTGCCGAGCCACAAATATTTTGCACCTGGGAACTACATGAAGTTTTAAGCAAGGCTTATCCTCTGTCCCTCTCACCCATAACCACACCAGTCTTCCACCTTTGCCATGTAATTATAGGAGGCCACTACCCTCAGTTCATTAAGAGCTTTCAGCATATGATCTCCATATACAGTAATCCCTCCTATATCTGGACAGTCAATAACCAGTCATCAATATTTGGAAGCAACCACATCCAGATATTAATTAACTATCCAGACACACACACTGACATGATGCAGCAGTGCAGCGGATGTGATGGTGCTGCAGTAGTGTGACACCTCTAATTTGTGTGTGTATTGTTTGCACTGCACTGCTGCTTGGTAAGATGCTTCTCATTTGTTTGTGTGTGTTTTTGTAATGTAGCAGCATGCAATGGCAGTGTGACACCAGCTTTTTCTCCCTCTTTCTCACAGGCAAGCCAGCATGACTGGTGTTGTGACAAACAAGTGGTTTATCCACATAATTTACATCTGAGCTGTACAGGGAAATACATATACAATACATAGCATGTACATACTTATTTCCACTATCTGTAGATATGCTCTGTATATTTTCAGTAATTTTTCACTGAGCGGTAATTCTCTCATTTCCTATTGTTGTTCACCTACATAACCTCAACTTTTACCTGTCCCCAATGACTCCTAGTCGTGTTCACACACTGCATAGTGTAGTAGTCAGCACGCTCAGCTTGTGCTGGCATGACGAGGCAAATGGGCAAGCCTCTTGATGTGTAGCCCCTGTTCACCTAGCAGCAAGTAGGTACGGGATGTAACCCGTGGGGTTGTGACCTCGCTGTCCTGTTGTGTGGTGTGTGTGTGGTCTCAGTCCTACCCAAAGATCTGTCAGTAGGAGCTATGAGCTCTTTCCGTAGGGGAATGGCTGGCTGGGTGACCAGCAGATGACTGTAGGTGAATGACATCTCTGCCATTCCACCACCTGTTGCCTCTTACCATGGTGTACATACTTGCTTTCACATCTGAGAATTATTTTTTATAATATATTATCACAAGAAATAAACAAATTTTACATTCATTTTCCTACTTTATGATACTTCATCCAACACACACTCATACAAAAAAAAATAAATCACCTTGAAAAACACCAATATGTGTATTGCGGCAGATGTAGGACAAAGACAGGAAAGATAATAAAAAAAAATCTCCATAAATAAGCATTTATAAAAGAAATGTCATAGAAATTTGTCTTAGAATTGGATGTACATGAATGTAATACTGTACAATACCATTTTTTATACCAATGTCTTGTAAATGACGAGAATTAATCAGATACACAACATCCGGACAAATGCAACACTTAGACATGCTGTGTATGAGTTACGACGGATATTGGAGGGATTACTGTCACAAAAAACTTAAAACCACAGAGTGTAGATTAGGCATTAAGTGCACCTAATAGTTAAGTCAAATATGAGATTATGTAAAATGTAAAAAGAAGTGTTTAATCAGTCAAAATATCTCCTAGAATTATTTTCCCATACACAAGTATCCTAGAATTGCATACATATGCATAATGCCTTAAAAATTCACTAAAACCATGGTCTGATAGCTGTGTCAAGCCCAGGAGGCTACAGGAGCACACTGTATTGCTTTCACAGCACCAACTAGGACAAGGAAAGTCAAGATACAGTTCCAACACTGCAAGATTTCATTCAACACTGCCAATCTCCAAAGGGCTTTTTAATCAATAATCATCAAAGTAAGCAAGTTTCATGCATACTCCCATAACTTCTTATAAAATATACTTTAATTTCCAAGAAAAAATATGAATGGGCAGCACAGGGAAACAAGACATAAAAAAGATCCAATTGTGTGTACAGGTATTCACTGAGGCTACGTCCACAAGCTTATGAGGCTACGACTGGTTGTATTTAGTGAACCTGACAATTTTGGGGATAGGTCGCCGCATGGACTGTCCACTAGAAGGTTCGGGAGCAGGTGGGAGTGAGACAGTAAATTTGTATAGAGCACCACATATCACCAGAGGGCAATGCTGAAGTATATCTATCACTACCAATGGTGAGGTAAATCTAACACTACCAATGACACTCCCTCTGCTCCATGCCGCCTTTCAACAGTGAACCATGAGTTACACAAGACAAGTAAGGGAATATTTGGGAGAACAGAGTAGACAACATCAACAGATCAGTGAAAAGTGAAATTAATGCTTATTGAAACTGACCACCAACACTGGCTGAGCATCCAAAACTGAACCTAACATGACACCACAACCAGTGCACACCCCAAGGGACAGGGGTGGGGCAGGCAGGCAGACAGACAGAACGGTGCAGAACAACCAAGAGCAGCAAATGGCCGGGGAAATTTATAAATCATGCCATTACGAGCACTTTTAACCACTTCACCACCTCATCAATCAAGTACTGGCAGGGCCCTTAAAGCTGTATCTCACGCCCCTTATTCAAACACCGTATGTTATCAAAGCATCCAACTTCGCCTCATGACAAACTTTACAAGGCATTCTGTATCTAACCTCACCTGCGCCTAGCCTAGTAACACCTCATGCAACCCCACAGTTCCTCAATAATAGCTAAAGCATAATCTTGACACAAAAAAGGGCGGAGCAAACAGGGAGAGATAACAAGGCCCTTCCCACCTCTCCTATTTCTGCCATTTTCTCCAAACCCAAGCCTTCAATTTTAATTCTGACGCGCCGCACACATATATATTGCTATAAACTAACATTTATGAGTCACAAACATCGGTATTTACGCGTACTTTCACAGAAAAATTGACTTAAATATAGACGAGTAAGTTTGTTTACTTACCTCACGGAGCTCCAAGGAAAAAGTGATCAAATGAGCCTCCAATTTTAGACGTCGGCGGTGATAACAAAGTGAGATTCTCATTTGACAAGCTTCCAATAAATCATCCAACGTTATAGTTAAGATATTTTACTGTAATTAACTCCATATATGCCCCTTTCTTTGCAAAATTAATAATAGTTTTGTTTAAATACTATAGTGCTTAGTGAGGGAGGAGCCTGCCTGAAGTAGATATCTCAAGAGTTAAAACACACTTCAGTCATTTCCTGTGTCATTTTTATCACTCCCCCAACTCCGCATAACCAAACATTACAATTACTTCACATTCACCTATCCACACCTTTACTTGCACAAATACCTGGACTTAATTAAACAGAGTGGACATGACAATGATCTCCATAGTAATTACCGGTGTTATTATATAAGGACCAAGTAACTCTCGCGGCTCTGTTCCCATGCTCGGCCCCTCCCTGGTTGGTGCGTGGCCCATCCGGTGGTCCTGTGTTTACCTGCCCAGCTTATTTATAGGCCTGAGTCTGTGTCTACTTGTGTTTCTGTATGACTATGACTCACAGTATGATTATGGTCGTAAGTGATCTTTTGCCCTCATTCCCATTTTCTTTTTTTTTTTCTTACATGTATTTAAAGTGCATCTGCTAACAATCCTAAAAATGTTAATTATTGATAGATAGTTAAACTTTACCGAACCAGTTTTTTTTTTTTTCTTACGTCCATTATCTTTATTTTAAGGCGTTAAAAGGCAACTTGACATCAGTGGTTAATATGAAATAGGGCTTAACATAGAATACATGACAATCGTTAGTCCTATGAGAGAGAGAGAGAGAGAGAGAGAGAGAGACTCTTCGCAAGAGCACCGGCATGAGATAGTTTCAAGAAGAGAATGATAAAGTTTTTAATGATGCAAGCAGATGGAGAGATTTTGAGTGCTCAGAGCTGTCTTGTGTAGATAAGCACTGGCCTTTTGCTGCCTTATTAATTTCTTGTGTTGTTACGTATCTGAGCCATGGCCGTATGTCCTTTAGCATGATATAAAGACGCACACATGACAACATTTGCATTGCTTTGGTGTTAAAATTATACCGTAACCCATGAATATTAACCAGCCTTCAAGGAGTCAGTGTTCACATGATATTGCGTCGTCTGTACACTATGACATTTACGAGAGAGTTTACTTGGTTAGATTTACATACTTGGTTACTCATTTATTTCCTGCTTTGACTGAGTGGTGTGATATCCGCCACATTTACGTCACCACTTCATTAACACTAGAAAGTTTAGTTTTCTTATATATCACTAACCTTAATTTACGATCATGATTTTAAGGAGCATTGGCTGTTTTCCCTACTTAGATTTCACACTCATGCTGTTGAAAAAAATAAATAAATAAAATAAAAAGAAAAAAAAAGAACAATAACAAAGGTGGATAAGTAAAGGAATACAAAGAGGTGCATTATACTTGTTTACAAATACCTATAATCTGTCAAACCAGAATTTCCTTGATGTCTTCACTGCTGCTCTGCATTTCCTGCTCAGCTCCGTGACTCTGACGACTGAGAAAAAAATGTATACAGGTAGCTGAAGCGGAAATGTCACTGAAGGAGAAGAAGAAGAAGACGAAGAAGAAGAAGAAGAAGAAGAAGAAGAAGAAGAAGAAGAGAAAAGTAGGTAGAAAAAGGAGAATCGAGAGGGAAAATGAGAAGTAAGAGGAGAGAAAGAGGAGGAAGAGGAACTGAAAACATCAGTAAATAATAAAAAAAAGTAGAAAAAAGAAGAGGGAATAAAAGTAAGATGGAAGAGGATGAGAGAAAGAGGAGTAGAAGGAGGAGGGAGAGGAAATGGACAAAAAAAAAATAAAAATAAATAAATAAAAAAAGAGGAGGGAACAGAAGTAGGAAAGGATTTGCGAAGCAGCGCTGAGACAAAAGGTCAAGAGAGGAATAGACACACGGAGAAAGGCCAGAGTGTTTCCAGATAATGCCACCAACACCACTGCCTTACAACTTCTTACACTTGGATACGAATTACGTATTTTTCCAGGTTGTCTACGTATATAGTACCTTTTATTTTAGTTTACCTCTTCCAAGACCGTTTTCTTTGATTCACTTTTCGTTTCTATTCCAGTATCCTTTCCGTTCTGTGTCAAAATATACCTTTTCATCATATTTTCAGGGGTAAATAAGTCAGTCTCTTTAACCTTGATATCATGGCTAGATCCTTCCGTCTGCTGAATAGTAACAGTTAAATAAATGATTCAACTGCATGTCATAAATAAGTATGCGCAAATATTACAACTACTTGTGTGACAGTAGTAGTAGTAGTAGTAGTAGTAGTAGTAGTAGTAGTAGTAGTAGTAGTAGCAGTAGTAGTAGTAGTAGTAAAAAAACAAAAACAAGACGGACAGTCCACTTTTTATAAATTTCTTTCTTTACTTTATCTTCTTCCATGCTCTCACTTCTTTATATTCCCTTTATCTTCTTGCGCCATTTTCCTTAATAAAAACGAAAAAAAAAATAGTGGCAGCAATAGTAGTAGTAGTAGTAGTAGTAGTAGTAGTAGTAAAAGGAGCAACATACATTATGGTTGGTAATTATCATCGTAATATCCTTACATAATACGGATCTAGTCCCCCTGAGGTTACCGCGTCACTTGCTATCACACAGATAAGATAAGGCAGGCAGTAGGGCGTCACTAGGGGCCGGTGGGACCTGTCTAGTTTTTCACTCGCTCGCTCCCGCTGGTGTAGGACGTGCTGGGAGCTCCTGGGACACACCAGCACCCTGAACTCTGAAAACATTGAATTCGTAACACCGTAGAGAAGGAAAACAATAGTAATAAATCGATGAAAACGTAAAATCATAATTACAAATACTATGTTGGTTATTTTAATACTACGCAATATACAAAAGTGCATTAGTTTTATATCACTGTGAGTTACCGTTAAAGAGAAGCCACGTTTGTTTTGGTGCTAATTTGGCGCGAAGCAGTGTTGTTGGCGTCACTTAGCAGACACAAGCAGCGGATTCACACACCTCCCGGACTGCCTTATCGACACACGCTCGCTGATAACAGGTAAGGCAATGGCATTTCTACACACACACACACACACACACACACACATGTTACCAGGTTAAGTAATGTGTACAAACCACTGCATCTTCCTTGATGCATACAGTATATACATAAATTTTAAGGGAAAATATGATGATTTGGCAAGAAAATATTGGGCATTACGAACTTGAACCAGCCTTGTAAAAGTGCAACTAGGTAAACATATCTAGATAATTAATGAAGTAACTATATACAAAACGGTTGCTTAACTTCAAAGATCTAATTGATTGTAAAGGAAAACCCAACAAGACACATTTTACCAATATTACAATAGAAGAAAAGGAAATTATATAGTCACACTACATCAGTGCATAGAGGGTAAAAAAAAAAAAAAAAAAAAAAAATATATATATATATATATATATATATATATATATATATATATATATATATATATATATATATATATATATATATATATATATACACACACACACACACACACACACACACTTTATTGACCACAAACCTGCTAAAAATACATAAAAAGATGTCTTGGTAATGATATCACGAGTGGTTTAAGTATAAATTCAAATTACAGTAAGACACAACCAAACATTACACAAGCGAAGTTCAGTAACATATCCGGAGTATTGTGTGGGACGCTCAGTGACGCTGTGTTATCACCACACGGGCATTCCACCACGCGACTCCTGCAGGTGAGGGGCGGGGCGGGACGGATCACGCGAGGCCGTCTTGAGGGGTTACGTGTGTGAGAAGAGACAGAGACCTTGTGTGTGTGTGTGTGTGTGTGTGTGTGTGTTCTTAGCTGATGGACAATTATTAATTTATTTGCTTTCCACAGTCACTGTTCTGTAACGTACAAGAGAAAAAAAAAAAAACTTAACCTCCTACTTTTTCCTCTTCTTTCTTTTTTGTGTGTGTGTGTGCTTATGCATTTTATTTATTTATTTATTATTATTTTTTTTTTTTACATTGCTCTAGATGCGAACAAAGGGTAGCAGTAACAGTAAAGGGGTTAAAAAGGGTTAAGTCCAAGTTCGTCGTGTCTCGTTTCTTAGTGTTTTATCATATCTGTATCTGATACTGAAAAAAGATTTCGGCACAGACAGTTTACTTCTTACGAGTCTGTGTTATCAATTTGCAAAGCTGAATTTCTCACATTTTTTAACAAGCCATTCATTGAGGGACCAGGTATTGTGCAGGGAATTATGGCACTTGTTGAAATATTTATATGGGTGACTGTTCCCTATAGATTTTGAGTAAAAGGGAAAAGGTTTACCTGATAATTTCATCATTAAAGCGAAAACTTGAATTGTCGTACTGTACTGTCTTTTTTTTTACTTCAGGAGCGCAAAATAAACGTACATCGCTTGCGTAATTAAAGGAGAAAGAAAAAATACTTAAACTAACACAAGAAATAGGAAGAATATGCAAAGAACTGAAAAAATAGTAGTCTTTTCCATAATGAAGAGAAGAGAAAGAACAACCGGAATAAAACGAGAAGAGGAGGAAAAAGACACATAAATAATGAGAAAATAAGAACATATGAAAAAAAAAAGACGCAGAGAAAAGGGACATCTTCCGTAGCAAAGAATGAGGGAAAGACAAATGAAAAAAAGTGAGATGAGGGACAAGACGAGAAACACGGGAAATATCGACTACTGACTGACCACTCAAGAGAATAATGGATCCGAGACGAACGGAACGGAGCCAAACGAACCGTAAAACTCAATGGACCGGTGGCGCCTCACTGATTCGAAGCACACGTTGTTTCGCAAACCTTTCTTTCTTTTCCTTGAACTCACCCCATTCTCATATTTCTCCTCTTTTCTCGTATGACTTCTTTCGTTCTCTTTTCTATTCTGCTACGTATATCTTCTTTCTTCCTTCATCCTCCTGTTCCTTCTCCTATTCCTCCTCCTCCTCTTTATCATTATCATCATCATCATCATTTTTGTTTTCTTTTCTTTGTTTTCCTTTTCCTCCTCTTCCTCCTCCTCTTCCTCTTCCTCCTCCTCTTTTTTACTTTCCTTCTTTCTCCTTTTTAATTTTTTCCTTCTGCTCCTCCTCCTCTTCTTCGTTTTGTTGGTCTTTTTTTTTTCCGCCTCTTCCTCCTCCTCCTCCTCCTCCACAATATCCACATAAACTACATGGAAAACTAAAATTTATGAGTAAAAAATGCATTAAAAGAAACGATAAAATCCATACTACCTTGACACACAACCTCTGATACCATGGCCAGTATATCGACATTATATCCTTCCTTCAATGCTTTTATTACTAGATGGGAATACGTCTCGATTCTGTGTTTTTCTGTGAAGCCGGGATGACGTCACACTTGCTCTTCGTCCATAAATAACACAGGAGTTACGTCTGCTACCCTGCATATCTTACGCCTGCCTGTGGGTATTTTCCCCCTTAAAAATGAGGTGTTTACAGCACAAACCAATAAACAGACCCAGCCCGTATTTTTAAGAGCTTTAGTCTCTCATAAAGTTTATTTCGCAAGATGAGTCACGTTCTTATGAGTGATTTCCCTTTTTGATAGTATAAAGTCACTTATCATCACTAGAATCATCACACACACACACACACACACACACACATATACCAGACTTGAATAATCTTAGCTATGAAGACAGGCTTGACAAACTGAAGCTCACAACAGGTAGAGGAGAGATTAAAGTGAGGTGACATTATCGTGATGTACAAATGTGTAGAAGGAAAAGAAAAGATCGATATCACGGATTTTGTAGTGCCGCAACAATCAACACTAGGAGGACAGTAAAAAATTGTAAAGAAAAAAAAAAAAGATAAATATATTTTTTATGACAGACCAACCAGTCACAATTAGGTAAGAATACACACACACACACACACACACACACACACACTTTCTTTCTCTCTCTCTCTCTCTCTCTCTCTCTCTCTCTCTCTCTCTCTCTCTCTCTCTCTCTCTCTCTCTCTCTCTTGAAAACCCCAGTACCTTCCATTACAGCCCGTTGAAAGCAGTCGAGACAAGACGCTAAGTGTTTAATAAGATTACGCTCCTTGAATCATACCGGAACTTGCCTTGCAGAAGCTCGAGATGAAGTCATGTAAACAAATAAAGGTGTCCCGGATAAAGAGTGTAAACAAACATCGTGAAGTAGGACACACACACCGCAGCTTAGCGTAATGTGTGCTGGTGTGATTAATAGATTAGTAATGTGCAGCCACAACGCGGCCACCCGGCGTTGTGTGGTGTGGCGAGCAGCGGGGAGGGACTTAGTAGAGTGGGTCATGATTCACCCTTTCACTTATACACGATTTTTTTTTTCCATACTCACTCACAACTTTATAGAAATTAATAGGGTTTTGCAGGGTGTTTTCATGATTTCAGTAATAAGTTAATAAGGATCCTGTGCTGTTAGTCGGGAAAACATCACTGACAGATGGTTTTTCCTATAATCACTTACAAAAATTCAAAGAAATTTGGGTTTTCAAGGATGTTTCCATGAGTTTAGTGGCAGCGTGACAGGAATTCTGAATCATCAAAGGGAAAAATATCAGCGAGACTTTCACAAACAGACGATCTTTCCCATAATCACTAATAACTTTGCAGAAATGATTGGGGTTTTCAAGAGTGTTTCCTTGGTTCTAGTGGTAGCTTAATAAAGATTTTGCACCGTCAGTGGAAGAAAGAAACAGCAGATAGACTAATAGATGATTTTTCCCTTAATCACCTATAACTTTACATAAATTACTGATAGATAGTTTCTCCCATAGTTACTCACAATTTCACAGAGACTATTGAGGATTTCATGACTACAGTGATAGCTTGATTCTGCATCGTCACTGGTAAAAACTTCAACGAGAATCTTTTCACTGATAGACATTTTTTTCCCCGTTATCGCTTAAAACTTAACAGAAATTGGGTTTTCCTTGGGAGTTTCCGTGATTTCTGTGATAACCAATTTGCCCATAGGTAGGTAAGGATAGGGAAGAACAGACTCAAAAAAGACATACCCATAGGTAGGTAAGGATAGGTAGGAACACATTCTTTGTTAAACATCACGGGAGTTGCCTTTCGCTCATTTAGTCTAGGAAGCTTCCTTGTCATTTCCTACCTATCCTTATCTACCTATGAGTACATAAATTTTTTACTGTTCCTACCTATTCTCACCTACCTACGGGCCCACTATGATAACCTAAGAATTATGTACGGTAAAAGGGAGAAACATCGAGAACTTGACTTAAGATCTCCATGGCCTTTGAAAACAGTGCAATGGTGAACTCAGAACTCATAACTACGGATCATCAATCATGGTGACTGAACAGTGACGCTCAGCAAACAAGTGCAGTGGTAGGAGCGTCAAGGTCGACTAACCTCCAATTGATTCATAGTGATCATCATGACTCAATTGGCGGTGAGTGGAGTGCCTGGAGTGTCTTCTCTCGGATTCGATCCCCGCTCGCTCCCTCTCTTGGCTGAACTCTTTTGACTAAGCACTGACAGAACACTTAAGGTACACGGCTTTTTATCGGTTGACTTTCGCTGTCCTGCTACAAACACACACACACAGACACACACACTCTCTCTCTCTCTCTCTCACACACACACACACACATCCTATAAATAAACCGTCCCACGTTTAAGTCTAGACTGTATGTATGTGACAGGTGACAGGAAATGAGGCAGATGACAGGAAATGACAGAGTGACAGGTTGCAGGTCAAAAAGAAAAGTTAGATGGAACAATGATGCACGGTAAAGTTATTCATCTTTCACCATTAGACAGTTTCATAATCATTTTTAACTTTTAAACACTACAGTCTCTTCGATAGTTCTATGGCTTTGAAAATAAACAAAATTCTCTCTCTCTCTCTCTCTCTCTCTCTGTTTGTGTGTGTTCCTGCAAACAATTTTCAGCTTTGAATGTTTACAAAAGGACGATCATGAAAGTGAAAGAGATGCTTGCAGGGAGTGAACATTAAAGGAATGAGACGCAGTGAAGGGCAGAAACCAAAGGGAAAAAAAAACATATATATATATATATATATATATAGGGAAAAATTTATGCAGATCGCCCAACCTGTTGATAAAAATTTAAACCAACACTTATTACTGCATAAGCAAACATCAGTGACCTAGAAACCACAGACACCATGTACGGACGCTTATCATATCAGCATTTCCTCACACATGTGGCTTCATTGAGCGCTCTGAACCAACACGTGTGAGTAACAGATGGGTCACCTCGAGTCTGCCATCACTGTGGGTCGCGAGAGGTGCCCAGGTTGACCGATATTCTAAAACTCTCTGCTCCCTCATCAGGACGATTTTCAAAGGCCACAGAGATGATTAGCCAGGTTCTCAAGAGTGTTTCTCCTGTTAATAATGTAGGAATCTTATTAATATATCACTAGAATCGTAGAAGGATCCTTAAATACACGTGTAACTTTAACTTATTAGAACCCTTGGGAAGTAGTGGTGCTTCAGAATATGGTCCTAAGTTTTAAGTCTACAAAACTCCCTCCCACCCCCCCAAAAAAAAAAAAAAAAAAAAAACACAGAAACAATGACTGTATTTTCTAAACTCTCGTAACAAATATTCTGAAAGACTACAGAGATGATAAGTCGGATTTTCACGGGCGTTTTTCCCATTGGTGATGCAAGATCCTTATCGTCGGAATCAGGAAAAACACTCTTATAAACTTCTAACTTCCACTAGAGATAAAATATCGAGACACTTGAGAATGCTGTCTATGAATTGCAGCAGAATATGGTAGCGTGGTTGCTTTCTTCTCTCCAGCAGCTAAGGAAAACACAAATAACTCCCCAAATATGGAGTTTCATGGTGTTGTTTTTCGAACGTTAAAAAGAATCGTCCTTTTTTTTTCTTACATTAATTGTTCGTTATTTACAGCCCTGTTATTGATACATTTTAACATAATGAGTAAAAGAGAGGGAGAGAGAGAGAGAGAGAGAGACAGAGAGAGAGAGATCGTTACCCTTCACTTCCTAATTTATAAGTGTCGTGCTTTATACTTTTCGTTCCTCTCACACAGTAAAAGAGAGACATTATCCTCATCATTCACTCAACTCCCTCTTTTGCGAGCACCCGTTATCACTATCAATTGCCCCCAAAGAATGCGGAGAATGCTACGTGTGCGTCGCTAAGGAGTAACCAAGGCAACTCGCGGAGACAAGACAGCGGCCATGGCAAGCACAGTAACTCGGTCCATTACTTAAAAGACTTCCGCCAGGTCCCACCGAGACTCGAACTCGGATCTCTGGATTCAAAGTCCAGGGTGCTAACCATTACACCATGGGACCGTGGGAATAGAAGGTTGCTACTTCATATCAAGAGGGGTAACCAATGTGTGTATTTTTTAGAATGCGTGCTAACGGTAGATGAGGTAAGGACGTAAGAATATAAGGGAAGCCGCAACAAGTCAGTAGGTCTACGTGTGGCAGTCCTTGTATCATCCTTATCTGTATGTTTGTTTCGCCGTCCTACTTCTCTCTTGATTTGGTACTTACAATATAATTACTGAGTCTTTTCCAGTCATTTATCTTTATTCGAGAAACCATTTTCCTTCTCCCCCGCATTCTTTCTCTCTCTCTCTCTCTCTCTCTCTCTCTCTCTCTCTCTCTCTCTCTCTCTCTCTCTCTCTCTCTCAAGCTTGAACACCCTTACTGTGCACGTGTTTTATAATAATATTAATTCCTTACATTTTATTTTTGTAGATGTAATGTGAACATAGAATGAAATAAAAAAGTCAACATTTAACTTACTGCATAAATAGATAAACAGAGTGATGCGAATAAACATGTAAATAAATAAACAGCTAAAAGGATATTATTGTCACCATCTGAAGTAAACAAGTAAGAATTGACAGGAATAAATCAATATATAAACGAAGCAAAAGGAATAATGTTGTAAAGGGGGCGAGAAAAAAAAATGTAACAGAGAGAGAGAGAGAGAGAGAGAGAGAGAGAGAGAGAGAGAGAGAGAGAGAGAGAGAGAGAGAGAGAGAGAGTTGGAGATGGCGTAACACATGACCACACTCAGTCTCACGAGAGGAAGGAAAAAAAAAAAAAAACACGCATGAAAAACAACAAAGTATTGATATCACAACAAGCAAGATAAGACACAAGACAAGTATGGTCCTTCAACTTTCACCCCTTCTGTGAAGTACTGAAGGGTTGTTATTGCATCCAAACACTCGATTCATCCCATTACTCATACTGTGAAAGACAATGATTTATTTATTTATTTTTTTTGACGAGTGAAGAACGTAGCAAGGTTTTTGATAAGGTGTCAAGTCCACTCAGCGAGGATCACTTGATTCGCTTGATATGCAGCACTGGTATCTATTGTGTAATCTCAGTGGGCATTTTTTATATTTTTTTATTGGATTTTGTTGCCCTTGGCCAGTGTCCCTCCTACATAAAAAAAAAAAAAAAAAAATATCAGTAGCCACTTTGATCAACTGCTTTATTCATTTTCAAGTATTAGTTCACCTCACCTTCCGTTAAGTACTCCACTGATTTTCTAACTACTTCATTAACCTCAAGTATTTTCTTGATTACTTAATTAATTTCCACCGACTATCTATTTAGCTTTCTAACTATATAATTAACTTCTTAACTAGATAGCTTCAATCAATTGTTTAATTTCTTAATTACTCAACCTAAACTTGTCATGTAACTAAATTCTTAACTACTTAATTAACTGCTATTGACTACTTAATTAACTTCGTAACTACTTAAATAGTTTCAGATGACTACTCAGATAATTTCTTAGCTAGTATGTTGACAGCGTTCATGCCACGAAGGAACCGATGGAAGGTATGTTACATTAGACGAACAAAGTACAAATTATTTTCATCCACCACTTGGATTGTTAACAACAATATAACTTATTAATTAACTTCAGTAACGCCACGGGACCTTCCTGAGCAGACAGGAATTTCAGACACTCCGTCAAGCAGGCCTTAACGACCTTGATCGTTTTTATTAGTGGTAGAATATATATATATATATATATATATATATATATATATATATATATATATATATATATATATATATATATATATATATATATATATATATATATTTTACCTCTATGGTGTCTTTCGGAGGTTATATTCTATACTCTAAACTTCCAGTACACCACTTTATTAATTAAACCTTTCACTGCGGTATGCAACAATACACAGCACTTAAAATAATGTAAGCAGTTTTTTATTTTAAGTATCTTCAAGAAAGGAAGGGATGAAAAAAAAAAAAGAGATTTTGCAATTCCCAGCTAGTAGAGTGTTTGGAGGTGGCTGTACAACATGAAAATATGTCTCAAAGTAGCTAGTAATTAAGGAAAGATGTACCAAATAACAATGAAAGGGTTAAGTCTGGGAAGCCGTACTAGTTAAAGGGTTAAATAACAGGGACATTTTCTACCAAATGGAAATATTAATGAAGTTTGCTTGGAGTTTCTGTGCAAGTCAAATTTCATTCTGCCACACTCCCTCGACTTGCTGTTGAGCATGTAACCATGTAACCATTGCCACACACAGCTTCCAGACATTATTCAAGCCACATATTAGTTAATCATATGAGTAAGTGAGATGTAATTGTGTTCGATAAGAAACAAAGTGAATTATGACTGTGTGTGTGTGTGTGTGTGTGTGTGTGTGTGTGTGTGTGTGTGTGTGTCAGGAAGACCATCCAACGGAAAGAAGAAAAACAATGCCCGGTTCAAATGCCTTCTCAAAAAAAAAATAAATAAATAAAGAAAGAAATAAAGAAATAAAGAAATAAATAGATAAATGTAAAATAACTAGATAAAATAGATAAATAAAATAAATAAATAAATAAATAAAAAAGAAATTAGTATTAGAACATCATAGCGAATCGTATCATCTTGACAAAACTCCCTCGTGACATCAGGAGCGTCTTGAAATCGATGCCCATTTATTGAAAGAGTTAAGAGGAAGAAGACTCTGGGATAGACTTCGAAATACCTCATCGGGACTAACGCTGCTATTAAATGCTCCTTTGGTCGTGTTCCTCGCGTAGCTGTGGTCTGCCTCAAACACCTGCATCCAATCGGTCACAGAAAACGAGAAGGCTTTATGAGTAACTTAAGTAATCTCAGTTCTCGTGTTATCTTACTAGTTTATCTTGTGTATCAGGATTCTTGTTTTATACCATATTAGAAATTGTGTTTAGGATGACTTCTTAATGCAAGGGAAGATGATGTTTCTTTTTTTTATTTAATGGTTAACGTTTATTATATGTTTTTACTGTTACTGCACTGTCAACGTCATTTTATTGCTGTATCAAGGTGAATCACAGTTCCTCTCTATTATCCTATCAAAGGACACGTTTAGAGAAATTGTCTGATATTCGAGGCAGACTATTTATAACAATGAAAATGGGAAATGGTGATATTTTCAGTACGACGCTTCTGGTTTCTGGATGGGTAAAACAAGAAGAAAAAAAGTGTTACCAATGATCAAATAAATAAATAGGTAATTCAGCTATTTATCTGTATTTATCTTACGCTCCCGCTTTTCTTTGTTGTAACTTCCCTTCTTTTTCTCATATAAACTTGCAAACTTGTTAATTTATGGACGTTTACTGTCTCATCTCTCAATTTAATTCATAACTTATTCAGTATCTTAGCACCGGTTTGATTCTGCTTTGATACCACTGAAGCGTTGACATCAAATTGGTGTGTGGTATTTTTTTGGTATTACAAAATAAAAAATCCCTTCAGTTATGCATCCATTAAGATCACTTATATATTCACTATTATTATTGCTATTATTGCCCATATTATTATCAATGAATTAGGCTCATTATTTTTTGCTTAAAACTTCACCTCTTGATTTTCATTCTTCTTATCACTATTCTTCATCTTTAAAATTCCTCACTCACAATTAATTTCACTGTTCTTCATTTTACACTCCTCTTTCACCTCTTTATTCGTTCTTCCTTTCACAATTTTTCATTGAAACTCTTCTTTCACTGCTTTATTTCCTTCTTCATTTTACAATTGTTCATCTCAAACTCCTTCACACCTCTCAAAAATTGCCCTCAAAAATTGCCCATTATATAATTATCCATCATTTCAAATATTTTCACCATCT